>NW_027457309.1:247500-547500 GCF_040206685.1 Ascaphus truei
GGAAATTCTATGGTGAGTACTCTATTGTTGCCGTATTATTTTCTGTGTTTTTTTTATTTTGACAATACTGTATAAATATCGGTGCGATTCAAAAGTCAAGCGATTTTCCTGTAAGCAATATCATTGGCTGAGCGGCTTCTACAGTACTGTACTGCACATACTTTACTGAACTATTGGTGGAACGCTAGGCGCATATGAACATTAGATAATTATGGCTGGGGCTGGCTGGGTACTTCTTTAGGGGGCTGACCATTACTGTACATTAAAACTTTTCTTTTTGTTTTTCCTCAGAAAAGAAAATGGGGGGATTTCGATGGATAATATTGTACTGTATGCTGATGTTTTCCGGCCGTACAGTATACTGTGTAATAAACCCGAAAAAATAAAACTATGCATTTATTCTACATGTACAGTATCGTTTACATTATGTGTCTTCTACAGTATACTGTACAGTGGTATACAGTGCCTAACATCTATGGGCAAAATGAATTTTATTTCTAGGTGCCATGGAACCGAAGTTCCCATGCCAATTGGCCGTGAACTTGACTGAGGCCCTAAGTAGTTCCCACACCAATTGCGCGAATATAATTTAAAATAATCCGTTCTGTGGATCTGAGCAGGTTGAAATTCGCCTGGTCCTCATGCGGAAGGATCCTTGCCATAGTGGTAAAATATCAGCCTTCCACGACCCCCGGAACCGGAGATACCAAAATACAGTTTAAAAGCACATTACCAAAGTGGCTTTTTTTTCTGCCATGCAAGTCAATGGCAGAAACCTAAACTTAAACATTACCCTGACTCCGTTCTGTTGCCACGAGAGGGTCGCAATTTTCCATACAATCCTGCCGCAACTAGGACTACATGGTGACCGAATCTGAGCCCTCTAGGTTGAACAGAACCGGAGTTGTGGGTTCCAGGTTTCTGCTCATTCTGACTTAGCCGTTTCAAAGCTTTCTCCGCCATTACGCTCAATGATAGGACCCTCCTCGCCGGCGTGACCCTTTCTCGCTGCCATTACTGGTCGGACCCTGTTGGGGTGAAGTGAGGGGGTTCCTAACATCTAGGGGCAAAATGAATTTTATCTCTAGGTGCCCTAGAACAGAAGTTCCCACGCCAATTGCCCTAGTTCCCATGCCAATTGCGCGATCATTGCTCTTTTTTTACAATGTTGCCGATCTTGCGGCTTTGCGGTCAGGCAGTAAAAAAACAGTGCAGTAAGCCTCAACATTTGTTACACTGTCAAAGGAGCAAATGGAAACAATGTGAGACAAATCAACATGTCCTTTTATTGGTGGAGTCAGTAAAAAAACATTTATTTACAACAGGTGTATGGTTTACTGCTACAGTACAGTACATGTGTGAAAATATTTGTCAGTCAGTATGGTTTACAGTCACATGTTTTAAATACAATACAGTACATTCTTTAATATCTTTCAAATATAAATATATAAATATAATTTAAAATAATCCGTTCTGTGGGTCTGAGCGGGTTGAGATTGCACCAGTACAGTCCTAGAGAGCAGCAAACAGGGCAGGTTTTCAGGGCAACCTTGAAAACCGTGCCTGTTTGCAGCCCAGAGGGACTGGAGTCGTGCATGTCCTGTGTAAAAAAACACACAACAACGCGTTGCTCATTTTCTGCAGATACTGTTGTCATTGTGTTTTTAATCCCTCCCTAGCCAAGCGTCAATCTGCTGAGTCACCCTATCCTACCAACCCCCTCTCTCCACTGGGTCGTTAATCTTCTGCATATTGCCATTGTGTTCTTAATCTGCCCATAGACGAGCTACAAAGTTTTAGTGCGCCTGCGTCTAATCACACCATCTCCCCCCCCCCCCCCCCCCCCCCAAACCCTTAGAGGCCTGTTTTGTTAACGGTAACGCTTTGGAAAATCCCCTCTCGAATTTGAAATGTAAATCTGATGTGCACAGCACTGTGAGAATTGAGAGTAAACTGATATTTCATCAGGGTGTGAAAACATTTGTCAGTCAGTATGGTTTACAGTCACATGTTTTAAATACAATACAGTACATTCTTTAATATCTTTAAAATATAAATATATAAATATAATTTAAAATAATCCGATCTGTGGGTCTGAGCGGGTTGAAATTCACCTGGTCCTCAGGCGGAAGGACCCTTGCCATAGTGGCTAAATATCAGCCTTCCACGACCCCCGGAACCCGGAGATACCAAAATACAGTTTAAAAGCACATTACCAAAGTGACTTTTTTTCTGCCATGCAAGTAAATGACAAAAACCTAAATTTTACCATTACCCTGACTCCGTTATGTTGCCACGAGAGGGTCGCAATTTGCCATGCAATCCTGCTGCAACTAGGACTACATGGTGACCGAATCTGAGCCCTCTAGGTTGCACAGAACCGGAGTTGTGGGCTCCAGGTTTCTGCTCATTCTGACTTAGCCGGTTCAAAGCTTTCTCCACCATTACGCTCAATGATAGGACCCGCCTCGCCGGCGTGACCCTTTCTCGCTGTCATTACTGGTCGGACCCTGTTGGGGTGAAGTGAGGGGGTTCCTAACATCTAGGGGCAAAATGAATTTTATCTCTAGGTGCCCTAGAACAGAAGTTCCCACGCCAATTGCCCTAGTTCCCACGCCAATTGCCCTAGTTCCCACGCCAATTGCACGATCGGGCAGTAAAAAAACAGTGCAGTAAGCCTCGACATTTGTTACTCTGTCAAAGGAGCAAATGGAAACAATGTGAGACAAATCAACATGTCCTTTTATTGGTGGAGTCAGTACAAAAACACTGTGAGAATTGAGAGTAAACTGATATTTCATCAGGGGAAAAAATACAAAGATAAAAATAATCATGAATAATACATACTGCACCGACACACTTTATTCGAGCAAATACCCGGTATGTACCTGGCAGATACCTGGAATGCGCCGCTCCTCACCTCTGGCAAGCCCCGTTGCATTTGCCTTCCCAGCCTGGGTTCATGCCTGGCTGACGGGCGGCTGATCTGTTAAATGATAATGATTAGGATTTAATAGGCTGCAATGCTTCGCGTGTCTACCAGATGGCATAAATTCATGAATTGTAATGCAGTATATATATATGTACTGTGCAGTATTGCAGCCAGCGGGAATAAAATGCTTCAATCCCTGCCGGAAAATAACTCAATGCACTCGGGCAGAAAACAGTCACAAACCTCAATACACCCGGGTATACCCGAATTCGTGGGACTAGCCAAGCTCGAATAAAGTGTGTCGCCAGTGTACTGCAGCCTTTATTACATTCTTCTGGCAGATTGAAATCGGAGAAACATTTACAAAACATTTGTAAAACATGGAGATACATGAAAAATGGACGTTTATACTGTATGAATATTAATAATATATATATATATATATATATATATATATATATAGAGAGAGAGAGAGAGAGAGAGAAAATCTACTGTTTGTTTTTGATGCATGGGGCACAGGGAGTTAAAGTGACTTGCTTATTATGTACTGTATTTGGGGGTTGTATTTGGGGGTTTATTCATCAAATTATTATGATGAACTGCCTTTTGAAATTACAGTGCTGTTAACTATTTCAGCCACACACCTCCAGAGTCATTCATTTTCTGCAGTTACAGTACTTTAGTCATTGTGTTTTTAATCCCTCCCTAGCCAAGCGTCAATCGGCTGAGTCACCCTATCCTACCAACCCCCTCTCTCCACTGGGTCGTTAATCTTCTGCATATTGCCATTGTGTTCTCAATCTGCCCATAGCCGAGCTACAAAGACTCACTGCGCCTACGTCTAATCACACCATCCCCCTCCCCCAACCCTTGGAGGCCTGTTTTGTTAACAGTAACGCTTTGGAAAATCCCCTCTCGAATTTGAAATGTAAATCTGATGTGCACAGCACTGTGAGAATTGAGAGTAAACTGATATTTCATCAGGGAAAAAAATACAAAGATAAAAATAATCATGAATAATACATACTGCAGCCTTTATTAAATTCTTCTGGCAGATTGAAATCGGAGAAACATTTACAAAACATTCTTATTCATTTGTGCACTGTAGGGGTGGTTGTCAATGATTATGATTCGCCGAAAGTGAATAAATATTTATTTTATCAGGAACCAAAAAATAAAAATATAAAAATAATCAGGAGTAATACATTATGCAGTCTTTATTAAGTTTTTTTGGCAGCTTGAAATTGGATAACCGTTTGGAAAACATTTGTAAAACATGGGGAAACATGAGTAATGCACATTTATAAGAATATTATTTAATACTATATACAGTACTGTAATGTACTGTATAATATATATATATACAATATACTGTATAGTAATATTATTTTTTCCATCTTTATCTTTTCCTCATTCTGTCTGCAGTACAGTAGTTCATTGAGAGAGGAGAGGTTTTGTGTACATCATTACTGCTGCTTATATACTGTACATTTGACTGTACAGCAGATTAGACTGGACGCAACACCCCACCTCCCCCTAGGCCACCCTTTTTCCTGAAACGACAAGAAAACAAAAAATTAGTGCAGTTACTCTACTGTATGTGCATACTGTATTATGGCATTGTGTGATTTGTAGAACTACTGTAGGTGGCTGGTGCAGCTTTCTCTGGAAAGAAAAAAATGGAGCAGTTAGTAGGCAGTTACTTTAGTACTGTCAAACTAGTCTACTGAATACTGGAACTACTGTATACTCTGACTACTGTTAAAATATATTACTGTACTGTAACCTGATGGCTGGTGCTGCTCTCTCTGTAAAGAAAAAACTAACTACTGTATACTCTTACTATCTGGAAAGAAAAAATCTGTGCCATACTTACCTGTATCATACTGTACTTACAATACTACAGCACAGTACTACTTTCCTGATCCTTGCCCATTACGCGCGATGACAATGGGCAACACGGTGGCAATATGGTCTATATATTTATTGCAGCGTTCCACGGTGAGTACATCGTTCCAAAAACTCATTATGCCTTTCAACAACTCGTCCTTTTTGGAGGGTTTCGCCACTTTCCGGATATGGTCCTTCAGCTGATGCCAGACCATTTCGATCGGATTGAAGTCTGGCGATCTGTCATTGGAAAGAAAGGACAATTGGTTTAAGAGCTAAAAACAGTGGGGAACAAAAATGGGACACGGTCTACTGCACTTACTCCGCTGGCGTCTTCACCCAGTTGATGCCGCGCTCAAGGATATGCGACGTTGACGCGGTGTGCTTGGGATCGTTGTCCTGGTAGAAGCGGTGACCATTGGGGAACTCGCGTGTGATATATTGCATCTCAGACACAATGTTGTCTTGGAAGAAAGCTTTATTCATGATTCCTATAGCAAGAAAAGAAAAGTGCTCAAAAAACTGCACAATAGTACAGTACAGTGCATACGGTAAGGCAACACTAGTAAAGTACAGTGCATTAGGCGACATAATATTTGATAAATTTTACCTTCAAAGATGACAATGCATCCCGGTCCACGCCTAGAGATGGCACCCCATACATGCAGCTTCACAGGGTGTTTTGGCCGCGGCTTCAAAGATATGCGGCCTTTTTTGTGGAACGCAAATCTTGCAAATCTCTCCAGCGACACAGTAGACTCATCAGTGAAGATGCAATCCTGGAAAGTCTCCCCACTGTCGATCCATGCCTGGGCCTGGACCACTTTTTTGATTTTGTTTGCGTCCCGTATCATGGGGTACGCTCTATAATGACAAGGAATAAAAAATTTTAGCGGCACAGTGCAGTACAGTTTGCTAAACAACACTTTTACCTCCTGTACTGTCCAGTACTAACCTCACACGTCCATATTTCCATCCAATGCTGCGTCTCATCTTCTTTATGCTGCTCTCGGATACAATCAGATTGTGCTTTTCCTGCAGAGTGTTTTTAACCCTTAATGCACTCCTCTCATCATTCTCCTCGCTTATTTTGTCCACCAGAAGAGTTGTCTCCCTAAAATGTAAAGAAAATATATTGTTTTATTAATATGCAGCAATATAAAATGTATATAAATATAATGTTGTAATATACAGTAAATATAAATAAACAAAAAATGTATACTGTTGTACTATAAATATAAATAGACAAAATATATATACTGTTGTACTATAAATATAAATATATAAAATAAATATACTGTTATAATATAAATATATAATTATACATCCTATATATACCGTTGTAAGATAAATAGAAATATACAAAAAATGTGTACTGCTGTACTATAAATATAAATAGACAAAATATATATACTGTTGTACTATAAATATAAATATACAAAATAAATAAACAGTTGTAATATAAATATAAATATACATCCTATATATACCGTTGTAAGATAAATAGAAATATACAAAAAATGACTGGAACTAGGGCAATTGGCGTGGGAACTAGGGCAATTGGCGTGGGAACTTCTGTTCTAGGGCACCTAGAAATAAAATTCATTTTGCCCCTAGATGTTAGGAACCCTCTCACTTCATCCCAAAAGGGTCCGACCAGTAATGGCGGCGAGAAAGGGTCACGCTGGCGAGGAGGGTCCTATCATTGAGCGTAATGGCGGAGAAAGCTTTGAACCGTGGAACCCACAACTCCGGTTCTGTTCAACCTAGAGGGCTCAGATTCGGTCACCATGTAGTCCTAGTTGCGGCAGGATTGCATGGCAAATTGCGACCCTCTCGTGGCAACAGAACGGAGTCAGGGTAATGGTAAAGTTTAGGTTTCTGCCATTGACTTGCATGGCAGAAAAAAAAGCCACTTTGGTAATGTGCTTTTAAACTGTATTTTGGTATCTCCGGTTCCGGGGGCGTGGAAGGCTGATATTTTGCCACTATGGCAAGGGTCCTTCCGCATGAGGACCAGGCGAATTTCAACCCGCTCAGACCCACAGAACGAATTATTTTAAATTACATTTGTGCAATTGGCGTGGGAACTACTTAGGGCCTCGGTCAAGTTCACGGCCAATTGGCATGGGAACTTCTGTTCTAGGACACCTAGAAATAAAATTCATTTTGCCTCCAGATGTTAGGAACCCTGTCACTTGACCCCAACAGGGTCCGAGCAGTAATGGCGACGAGAAAGGGTCACACCGGCGAGGAAGGTCCTATCATTGACCGTAATGGCGGAGAAAGCCATTTCAAACCAGCGCGGCTAAGTCAGAATGAGCAGAAACCTGGAACCCAAATCCTATGTTAGCGGCGAATTAAAAATAAGGTGGAGGAAGGGTAGAAGGGTAGACCAAAAGGGAGTATGTATCCCAAATAAATTCTAGGCTACTCTATACCCTCTAACACAGCAGGCAAGTACAGTATATGGAATGATACAGTGTAAGGTTTTCCAAATGTTTGATACAGTGTGTAGCACTGACATGCGAAAGGAGATACAATATTGCCAAAAGGGCTACTCAAACAATGTCAGTAGTGAGGGTTCCCTTTACACTGCAACAGTACTGTACACGCCTATGCATTTCAACAATTTCCAAATGAGACATACAGTACAGTACCGTACAGCAGCACAGGATGCAAATGCATGTACAGTACTTTAAAATAAATTAAATATGCAATTTTACTATTACTGCGCGCGCACGTACAGACTGTGTACTGACGTAGGTTGAACCGCGAAGGTATTAGACTTCAAAGACAACAGCTCGCAAACGCCCCCATGAGTTTTTACATGGCATTGCAGAATTGCAGACAGCGGGAATAAAATGCTTAAATCACGGGCGCGAAAATAACGCAATACACTCCAGGCGAAAACGACACAAAGCAGCACATAACCGGGATAATCTGAAATTCGCGGAGCTAGCCGAGTTAGAATAAAGGCTGTTGCTACTGTATATATAATATATTAATTTGTGCCAAAAAGGTCCAATAAGATTAGTATTACAAAAATCTATATAGAACTTTCTTAACATAGCTATTTAAAGAGTGAATCAACCCATATTTAGAAGATCTCATATCAAATGAATTAATGTACATTGCCTGCATATATCAAAACTTAAATAAAGTTATAAAATATATCTATATATGTATCAAAATAGCAGGTTTGAGTACCAATGGAAAAATTCTTTGTAACATATGTAACAAATGATTTATGTAATATACATTGTCATAAGAAATGTTTAGTAGTTATACATAGATAAAGGAAAATCAATAGAACTGAGAGCCATGGTATCTCTCTTCAAAAAATTGTTATTTAACTACAATAAGATAGTAAAGTTGAGTCAAATGAATTATATCTCAGCTGTTGACTATATATATAAACATGACTCATATATAAACTTAATCAAATGTAAAATACCATGGGACTCATTCAGAGAGGGTTGATAAAAATTATCGCCAGGGCATTTAAAATGACGTTTTTTTGGGTGTTGCTATCACGGTATTCAGAAAGAAAGGCTCGATTACCTGTGATAGCAAAATTCCCAAAATGGGCAAGTTGCTGCCAGCAATAGCATCAACTCTCTGAAAAGGCCTAAACTGGCAATTCATTTCTGCTGCAGAGAGAGCGGCTCTGAGAGAGTCGCCTGTCACAGCTGAAATGTCGCTTGAAAATTATTTATTTAAATATACATTTCTTTAATAGTGTATATGTGCAGGGGGTCTCTGGAGCTGAACCGCGTTGGTTTCAGGTCCAGGGACCCCCTGCTTCCCGAGATCCAGGCACCTTTATGGGGTGCCGGTATCTCCTATGCAAGGAAATGTCCCGGTCACGTTACGCGGGACATTTCAATGCAGAGGGATACCGGCACCCCATAAAGGTGCCTGTATCTCGGGAAGCAGGGGGTCCCCGGACATAAAACCAATGTGGTTCAGCTCCGGAGACCCCCTGCACATCTACACTATGAAAGAAATGTATATTAATAAATATTTTAATAAACATCAATTTACGCCCCCCCCCCCCTCCACCCAAACCCATACAGAACAGTAATGGGCAAAATAACTATTATCCAGATATGGATAATAGATTATTTGCCCATTATTAAACACTGCATTAGCATACAAAAATAAAGTAAATAAATACAGTTATACTTACCACAACAGCAGGTCCCTCTGTCCTCCGTAGCAAGAAAGCATATACAGTATACAGTACATAATAAAGACAATCTAAAGGCCCCTAACCCCTTAATCACCTTAGCAGTTACTAACCGCTATAGTCATTAAGGGGTTAACCCACCCTGACCCGATACAAACCCGGGAGGCCTAAGCACTCACCCCTGACTGACTATACCCACACTGTACCCATTGAGTAGTATAGTGGTACATCATACCCATATAATAATAATATGGGCATGATAAGCCTCAATAGCACTCAATGGGCACCCTAATTACAATAATTTAATACACAAGTCACATGATAATAAAACATAACTAAACTCCAAAAAAACACTCTTCACTAAACAAAAACAGTAGCCAGCTAATCCAATCAATACAAGCAATAACAACATCAACAATGAATTAATTAAACCATTAACCAATCAAACCAATTAATTCCTAAACCAACTCAAAATGAATAGTAACACTAGGGAATGATGCCAGCCAATCAGAATGGCTGTTCTTAATTTGCCTTTAAGATGACGTCACTAAATCCAAGATGGCCGGTGTCACATGGTATTTCAGCCAATCAGAGTGTGGAATTGGTTCCCACGATCTGATTGGCTGAAATACCATGTGACGCCGGCTTTGTGACGTCATCTTAAAGGCAAATGAAGCAAAGCCATTCTGATTGGCTGGCATCATTCCCTTTAAGTGACATCATGTAAAAAAAAAAATTAAAGTCGGAACATGGTTTTAACAGCCAATCAGGTAGCTGTTAACCATTTGGAGGCTAAATGTGACGTCACAAGCCCTATTTAAGGCCGTGACGCCTCATTTGAGCCCAAGAAGACGACGAGACAACATCGGTTGGGATTTACCATGGGCTTTTTGGATTGACAGATGAAGATAGAAGATAAAGAAGATCAAGAAATGGTGACAGATGAAGATAGAAGAAGGTGATTAAAGAAAGAAAAAAGAAGATTGGGGTACCTGATCCGGATCTTCATTGCAGATGGCATCGGATGCTGTCGGAGGGCTTCAAGGTAAGTGAGATTCCTGTTACCCCGGGAGTCGGAGGGCCACCGCTTCTAATGGTAAGTAATATATTGAATGTTTGTAAATGTCTCTTTTTACAGGTTTATTCATTGGATGTGTTTTTTGATTTTTTGGGGAAGGCACATTGACTGATAATATATTAATCTGTGCCACTTTAGGGTTCAGATTAATACATTATTATGCCAATATTTAGGGGGCATTTCTCGCTTGGCATTGCTGTTGCTTTTTTGCATTTCATTTATTATATGGATGTCATTGTTTGTTTTTTCATGCTTAATGGTAACAAAAAGTTTGCAATTGGTGTTCGTTTTTAGTTAATGTTGTATTATGTTAGCTAATGCGTTTTTATGGTTATTTCAGATATTGTTAGAATCTCTTTCTTGCTATTTTACTGTTTAAATTCATTAATGTTGTAGTAATTAATTGTTTTTATTGGTTAGTGTTACTATTCATTTTGAGTTGGTTTAGGAATTAATTGGTTTGATTGATTAATGGTTTAATTAATTCACTGTAGATGTTGCTATTGCTTGTATTGATTGGATTAGCTGGCTACTGTTTTTATTTAGTGAACTGTGTTTTTTTGGAGTTTAGTTATGTTTTATTATTGTGTGTCTTGTGTATTAATATATTGTAATTAGGGTGCCCATTGAGTGCTATAGTGGCTTATCATGCCCATATTATTATTATATGGGTATGATGTACCACTATATTACTGAATGGGTACAGGGTGGGTATAGAATGTCTGGGGTGGGTGCTTAGGCTTCATGGATCGGTGAAGGGGGTATTAGCCCTAAGGATGGGTGTCTAGACCTTGCGGGTGGGTAGCGGTTGGGTTAACCCCTTTATTACCTTAGCAGTATTAACCGCTAAGGTAATGAAGGGGTTAAGTCCCCCCGCAACCCCCCGCAAGGCCTAAACAGCCACTAAGGGCCAAATGCCCCCTTCACCCACCCTCGCTAGCCACAGTAAGCCTGGCATGGGTGTTTAACCCTTTCATTGCCTTAGCGGTTAGCCGCTAAGGTAATGAAGTTGCTGTAAATGCATTTTTCCTGCATCGGATGCATGCCGGGGGGCTCCGGAGCTGCTATTAATGGCTATCAGCTCCGGAGACCCCCGGCATCAATCTGAGGCAGGAAAAGGGCCTGATTTTTTCTAAGTCCCGACACATCGCAGCTCATCGAGGCATATCCCCACCAATCTACCTAAATTTGTGGTGTATTGGATTTGGGGAGAAGAACGCCTTTTAGGGCTGCGATAGGCGGTGACAGCCGACTCGCGGGTATCTGAATCGGGCGAGTTTATGATCCTTTCAAAAATGGTCGATAAGCGGCTGATCGCCGCTCAATTGGCAATTTTCTTTTGATCATAAGATTTTGCGTCGATACAGGCCGTTATCGAGCACTTATCGAGGCTTACTGAATACGAGTATCCATTTTGGCCGATAAGTGCTCGATAAGGGCCCCATATGTCTTAAAGAATGTCAGAACCTGAAACACAATCGCTTAAGAAGAAGAGATGAAATGAAATTATACAGATCCAAACTATTCAATTTTGTATAGGAGTAATCATCAAGGGAGGGAAGAAGAAAAACTTATTAAATTATACATGATAAAACAAATATAAGTTAAATAAAGGATTGATTTAAGCAAAAAAAGGGGGGGGGGCAGGCAGTTTGGTGAATCTAGAATAAATGCGTAGCAAGAGCAATGATCACATTTAGAAAAAGGCTTTTAAATCCCATTGCGTGTTTAGACCTTTTGGTGCGAGTGTATTCATAGTAAATATCCAAAAGGCCTCTCGTTTATGGAGTGCATTGATTCTGTCACCTCCCCGTAAGTGAAGCTTAATGTATTCAATTGCTACACATTTCAAATTCACCAATCTGCCGTTTTGACATTGTTTGAAATGCTGGGTCACTGGTTGAGTAAGATCCCCTGTAATAATGGATCTAACATGTTCTTGCATTCTGACCCTAAATGCCCTGGAAGTCAATCCAATGTACCGCTTGTTGCAGCCACATATAAGCATGTATATAATGAATTCAGTATTACATGTGATGAAAGATAGGATCTTATACTTTTTTGTCTCATCAACATTTGAAAAGGACTGTGTCTTATATACATATTTGCAAATATTACATTTTCCACATGGGAAACAACCAAGCAACCATAGACAGAAATTTCTCTTATTGTCGATTGAATTTTGTCTCGGAACACTATGTGATACGATGTTAGCCATAGTGTATGATCTTTTAAATATAAATTTTGGATCAAAGGAGACCATGTCCCTTAGTAGGGGATCTGTAGCCAGGATTCTCCAATGCTTTTTAATTATTGATTGAATAATGGTTGCCTGGCTGCTAAATAGAGTTATGAAAAAAGGAGAAGCATGATTGGCATTAATCATAGTGCCAGTATTTTGTCCAACTACAGTTTTTCCTTTTTGATTTCCATTTGAAACTGAGTGGTCTGAATCAATCAGGTCTTGTCTAGGTTTATTTTTTAGCATTTATATGCTTCTTGTATGACATGAGTGTCATACCCTCGTTCGCAAAATCTAAGAATGAGATCTTTGGAAGCATTTTCGAAGTGTTCCATACTGGAGCAATTCCTGCGTAAACGCAGAAACTGTCCGTATGGAATACCCCGAAAAAGACTGCGGTGATGGCAGCTTGTAGCATGTAAGAGGGTATTACGAGCATGGGGTTTACGAAAGATATCAGTATGAACTTTTAGATCAGGTTCCACATATAGATAAAGATCTAAAAAGTGTATGTGATGGTGGTGGTAGTGGTGTGTAAAGTGAAGGTTAAAAGAATTGGTGTTGATAAGATATATGAAGGAGTGTAGTGTAGTTGAGTGACCGTGCCATGCCAAATAATAAGCAAATCGTCAATATAACAATAATAAGCTGTGATAATATGCCGATAGGGATTCCTATCTCCAGACACGTGGGACTGCTCCCACCAACCCATGAATAGGTTGCCATATGAGGGTGCAAACAACGACCCCATCGCAGTCCCACGTGTCTGGAGAGAGAACTGCCCATTGAACATAAAATAATTGTGTGTTAATAAAAATTGAATGCTGTCTAATAAGAAAACTATGTGAGCTGGAGAGAGTGTAGCATCTGATTCCAAAAAATATCGTGTAGCGTCTCCAAGCTACACAATATTTTTGGGAATCAGATATATTTTATAACTTTATTTGAGTTTTGATATATACAGGCAATGTACATTAATTCATTTGAAATGAGATATTCTAAATATGGGTTGATTCACTCCTTAAATAGCTTACGTTGACAAAGTTCTAAATAGATTTTGTAATACTAATCTTATTGGACCTTTTTGGCACAAATTAATATATTGTATATAAAGTGCCTATTTGTTAAATATCTAATATCTAAAATATGGTTTAGATTTATATATTATTTGATCACTAACAGTGTTTCATTAGCCATTATCTATCTATCTATCTATCTATCTATCTATCTATCTATCTATCTATCTACCTTTATATTGCCCCATAGTTTATTTTTTCATTCTTTATTATTTTTCACTTATTCTTATTTTACATTCCCCATTATGTTATGTGGTCCATTTACGTTGTTTCTTAGATCAATTAGTTAGCACACAGGTATGTGCAATGTACAATTAGAAGGGATGGGTTTATATATCTGTGCTTCTCCTTTTCTGTTATACTCCTTGAGAAAGCGCCAGTGACGTTGTGAAACGCGTGGGAGGAGGAGCTCTTTTTGTCTGTGGATGTCTACATATTTTTAATGTACTGTTGCGGCCCCTTTAATTTTCGAATGCTACGCACTTCACCGGGTTCATGCTGCATTCATGTTGCATTCTCAGCCGTGGTTGATGCGCGGTTGGTGCGCGGTTGGTGTATTTATTGAGAATGGTTCGGATTTAATAAGTTGCAATTCTTCGCGTGTCCGCCAGATGGCAGATATTCATGAATTGTAATGCGCATGCACTTCAGTAATGTGTTGACTTGCAGGTGTTTCATTTAAAAAAGATACCACAGTGGGCTATTGTAAATTGGCCTTGGGACTGAAGGGAGAGGTTACAATAATGTATCAATTTAGGCTTTTCATATTAAAGAAAGACAAACACCAGTTTCTGTTATTCTCCAGAGTCAGTCCCGCCACCATGAGTGTACAAATGCATCCCGTGTTCCAAAAACCCGACAGAACCTATGCTTATTTAATATGGGCCACGATTAATGCAACAGATGATAAGATGGCAATAGCTGTTCAAATTTATCAGTATTTTATCGAAAACTTTGACTTTTACAAATTTTCGCCAGCTCCTCATGTGTGGAAGCGTGCAATAAGGAAAAAGTTATTTAGCGATCCATGTTTTTTTCGTATTGATCCCCAATTTATTAGAGGGTATTGGTGTGTATCACCGGATTTTTCCTGTATCTATGATGCAGACGGCAAAAGGCGAAAGGTCGTGTTAAAACCAAGTAAGAAACGTCAGTCGCTGGCAAACAATGCACCAGCACCGGCTTCCAATAATGGTCCGACCGTCAGTGACAACCCTTGCTGTCTGTCCACGCACGGATACCTGCAGCCTGAGCCGGATTTCGCGTAGTTTCGAGCAAGCTTGCATGTATATAAGCGATTTCCAGCCTCATCAGCTGACTACAGGTGTAGTAGCCCCGCTGTCACCAGTCAACACCGCGTATGATCAAGAATACTGGACTGGCAGTGGCCCGGCGCCAGCTGATTGGGAAATTCTATGGTGAGTAATGTTGCCGTATTTTATTCTGGTTTTTTTATTTTGAAAATATCAATATCAGTGCGATTCAAAAGTCAAGCTATTCTCCTGTATCATTGGCTGAGCGGCTTCTACAGTACTGTACTGCAGATACTGAACAATTGGTGGAATGATAGGCGCATGCGCATTGGATTCTTCTTGAAACGCATATGCGTGTCATCACATCGACGGTAGGCGCATGCACATGTGAACAGGTGACGCACCCCGAGAAAATTATTGGTGGGAATGACTGGGATCTTCTTTAGTAGAAGTAGAAGTATTCACTGCACCTTGAATACACATCGACTAAACATCGAATATACATTCTTGTGTTTGTATTTCTTTCTACTCGCAGCAATGCCTGTTAAAAAGATTTCAATGGATCTCAGGAAGAGAATTAAGGAGATGTACACGAGTGGACACCGAATTGCAGATATCCAACGCTGGTTAGCTGTTACTTGCCTCGTTGTCCCATCAACCACCGTGAGCTATCATGCACACGGAAAAACCAAAGAACGCACGAGGAGACCAACGGTAACTAACGCGTAAGTATATTTATATAACTATATTTATTTATTTATTTATAAAATATTTTACGAGGAAGTAATACATTGAGAGTTACCTCTCGTTTTCAAGAATACAGTATATCTATCATCGCTGCATATTAATAGAACAATATATTGTGTAGATTTACTGTATCTAATTTTATAGTTATTTCGGTATATTTATAGAACAACAGTATGTATATTTTTTAATATTGCTGCATATCTATTGCTTTACATACATTTAATGATTTCTGTACATTGCAAGACATGAATGACCTTCTGTCTGAACAAACTTCTGATGATATTAGTATTCCTACCTTTTCAGAATGGAACTCAGGCCTAAAAAAGAGCTCCATCTTCTACCCCACTCATGTTAAGGGTCAATTTCTAACTATGTTTGAAAATTTGGTCATTAGGGACCTTCGTCTCCTAGCTCAGGGATTTTCCTTTTTACGTATAGATCATGACAATTTGAATCAAAGTGAACGTCTAGCTTTAAAATCTTTGAAAAGTAATCATGCTTTGGTCATTAAGAGTGCGGACAAGGGTGGTGCAGTGGTGGTGCAGGGTAGAGACGGTTACGTCAGGGAGGCACTACGCCAACTTGATGATGGCCTGTCCTACCGTGTACTACCCGCCGATCCCACTCCCCACTTCTTGGATGTCCTTACTGAACTGGTGGACTCAGGTGTTATTATGGAGGTTTTGTCCAAGGAAGAGGTTAAATATATCATACCATCACATCCCATCATCCCTATCTTCCACCATCTCCCAAAGATCCATAAGACATTGGTCGACCCTCCAGGTCGTCCAATTGTCTCCAGCATTGGATATTTGGGAGATGGTCTGTCAAGATATGTGAATGGTTTTCTTCAGCCATTTGTTAGGAAATTGCCTTCATTTATACGGGACTCTGGTGATCTTCTTGATCAGATCAAAAATGTTAATTGGGACAACCATTACTTGTGGGTAACACTTGATGTTACCTTTCTGTATTCAGTTATACATCATGACCATGGGATGGCAGCTGTCCGACAATTTATTGAGATACTAGAAATTTCAATCTTTCAGTCGGCTTTTATTTTGGACGCTATTCATTTTTTACTCACGCACAACTTTTTCACATTTAATCATAAGTTTTATTTACAATTAATTGGCACTGCTATGGGCACAAGCTTTGCTCCTTCTTTTGCAAATCTATTTATGGGGTGGTGGGAAGCACTTTTTATATATTCAAGCACTAATTCTTTTCGTCACAATATTGTTTTTTATAAAAGGTTTGTGGACGATTTAATTATTATTTGGAAAGGGGATGTCACTACACTTCACGCTTTTGTATCTTATCTTAATGACAACATATATAACTTAAAATTTACATAAAATTTTCATTTCCATCACATTGAATTTCTGGATCTACAATTATTTGTGGATATGGACAAAACAATCCAAACTGATGTTTATAGGAAATTAAACGCAAGAAATACATTCCTTAGGGCGGACAGCTGCCATCTATCTCACATAATAAAAGCCATACCCAAGGGGCAGTTCCTCAGACTGAGAAGAAACTGCTCCACTTTTAGTGGTTTTCTTTCTCAGTCTGAGGACCTGACAAAGAGGTTTTTGGAAAGGGGATACCCTAAATCCCATATAGCAGTTGCTTTTAATAATGCAGTACAAACAGAGAGGGCATCATTGTTGCCCGCATATCCAATTGGGGATTCTCGTCTTGGTAACTCTAATGAGTTACATGTTAATAAACAGGGTACACATGGATTGGTAAAGTCTAAAAATAAATGTCCTCTTTTTATTTCACAGTTTAACAAACAAAGTGGAAAAATTAATTCTATAATCTCCAAACATTGGAATGTCCTATCCATGGACCCTGTCCTTAAAAAATATGTTGAACCTGGTCCTACTTTTGTATACCGTAGAGCGAGAACAATTGGATCTTTTGTCTCACCAAGTGAACATATTAATCCAGGGTCGTTAAGACCTTATGTCACCAGGGGATCCTTTAAATGTGCCTCTTGTAGTGTATGCAAACACATGAAGCCAGCGAAAAGCTTTCTACAGTATGCCTTGCCGCAGCCACAGGATGTGAACAAAGTAAAAAACAAGGAATTTTATATCAACAGTTTCATAAATTGTAAAAGTCAATTTGTTGTTTATCTCATAACATGTGGTTGCGGCAAAAGATATGTGGGTAGAACGATAAGAGCTCTTTAGGTCAGGATGTTAGAGCATTTAAGGCTCATAAGATTGAAAGACACTAATCATCCCGTTTCCAAACACTTCACAGAATGTGGTCAGGGAGGAACAAGCAACTTTTCCTTCATGGGAATTGAATTAGTTCATTGTAAATCCAGAGGAGGTGATCATGTCAACCTTCTGAACCGTAGGGAGGCGTATTGGATTTTCACTCTCCAAACGCGCTTCCCTATTGGTCTGAATATTGACTGGCAGTTAACACATTTTTTGTAATATGCTAATTTTCATGAGTTAACTATACTTCAAGACAATTTTGCCCAAAAAACAAATGGATTGATCAAATTAGCCCTTTAAGTTTTATAAAGTTTCATATAGCATATATTACACTTGTTTTTTGTGTTAATGATAACTTTATTGTACAATGTTTTTTATGTACTATATGTGGACATATTTCCCTGGTTCCTAGGTTCTAAATATACATTATATGTTATGCAGTAATTATGTATTCACATGTTTTTCAAGTTATTTCGATGTCTTAAATTACTTCACTTTTTGTAATTTTGTGGTTATATGTCTTACATACTCTTATTTTCCCTTTAAGTGTTAGCATAGATGTAAGTTATTAATGTTATTTTTATATTTTTCCTTATGAATAGAATGTTTTTTTTCTTCTTTTTTATAATGTTCTTAAACTTTTGATTTTAGCTTTGTTTATGTCTGCATCGCAGCTATGCGCATGTGCAGTGATTAGCATTGCATGTATGCGTCATGGGGATGTTATTGTATTAGTGGGGCAGTGATTCTCTATGGCTTGCCCTTAACCAAGATGGCCACACTGCCTGTGGGGCTTGTTTTGCCCTTAGAATGGCACTGGGTCGCTCTGCGCATGCTCGATGACGCGCGTAGCGTCATGACGTCATCAGGTTCCGTTTTTTGGCGCGAAACGGCCCACAGGTAAGAGGGTATTTAATGGATGTTATTACATTGTGTTTTATCCTTGAAAAAGAACGCTGTGACATTCGAAACGCGTTGGATGGGTCTCTTGTCACATTAAAGTGCCCTTTTAATCATTTTTTCGTTTTGCTCCGTTTGCTCCGTCCGTTGCTTCCTGCTCCGTTTTTGCTGGTGTGCTTTTTGGTCTCCCTTTTCCTGTTATTGCATAATTGTAGCTGCACAGCTTGCCTACCTACCACCAGGATGTGAGTATTGCTTATTTTCAGGGGAACCTGCTGATGAGACTGAGGGTGAGTGGGCTTGTACCATCTACCACCTGTCTTCAGGAGGATAGTACCCATACTATTGCACATTAAGTACTATATTATTCATATTAGTACCCTGGTTTAGTGGTTTGGCTTATTTTATTCATTGCACCTGCGTTTGAGCGCTTCAGCCACTTTCCACATTGCATATTAATTGAACAATATATTGTGTAGATCTACTGTATCTAATTTTATAGTTATTTCGGTATATTTATATAACAACAGTACAGCTCAACCCATTATAGCACGATCCGCTATACCGCGGGTCGCTTATAACGCGGTTTGATCATGGACCCCGAATTTAAATAAAAATTTTTTATTTTTTTTTGCACACTGCACACTACACACACTTCTGTGGTGGAGGGGGGGCTGCCGCTGCAACGCTAGGCTCAGGGATATCCCCCCCCCCCCCTTCTCCATGCCTGTATCTCTGTTGCTGTGGGGGAGGATTGAAAGGAGCTGATCCCTGGCCGAGGAATTCAGAAACAACTGACATCCCTGCAAAGGCTGCATGAGCTCTCCTCCCCCTCGCAGCTTCTCTGCACAGATCAACTGTTGCAGATGCTGGGTAAGTGCTGCTGTGGGGTGTGTATGGGGGGGGTGCTGCTGTTTTGCTGCTGTGGTTTGGGGGGGGGTGCTGCTGTGGTTTGGGGGGGTGCTGCTGTGGTTTGGGTGGTGCTGCTGTGGTTTGGGGGTGTGTGAGTGTTGCTGTTCATGCGTGCTGCTGTATGGGGGGGGATTCTGCTGTCGTTGCTGCTGTGGGGGGTACTGCTGTGGGGGGGGTGCTTCTGTGGTGGGGGGTGCTTCTGTGGTGGGGGGGGGGCTGCCGCTGCAACGCTGGGCTCAGAAAGAGCCCCCCTCTCTCTGCCTGTATCTCTGTTGCTGTGGGGGAGGATTGAAGGGAGCTGATCCCTGTCCGGGAACTCAGAAACAGCTGACATCCCGTGAGCTCTTCTCCCCCTCGCAGCTTCTCTGCACAGATCAACTGCTGCAGATGCTGGGTAAGGGTAAGTGCTGCTGGGGGGGGAGGGTGAAGGAGGAGTCCGGGGGCCTGCCATTGCGACGCTGGGCTCTGGGAAGAGTTATCTCAGCTCTCCCCCTTCAGCAGCGCGGAGTCCCTGATCACAGCGGCCATTTTTTTTTTAAATTAGCGCAACCCCAGTAATAATGCGGTCTGATCAGGTGGCCCCCGAGGACCATGTTATAACGGGGTTCAGCTGTATATATTTTGTTTGTATTGCTGCATATTAATAGAACAATATCTCATTGGATACTATTTTTACACCAAATGATGTGCTGTGCTTGTGGCCTACTGCATTGTAACTTACCGGATTGTTGTTTTTCTGTACATTGTAGGGAGACAGCAGAGAGAAGGATATTCAGCGCTCGTGCTGCAGATGTAGAAATTGGAAAATCCCTTTGCTGCACGTGCATGGAGCGTCTCCCCAGATGCTCCCACTTCAAAGGTGATCCCCCCTAAAAAGGGGGGAGGACACCCTGAGAAACAGAAAAGAAAAAATGCACAAATGCACACCAGGGATGAAATTAGTATTATTTATTATTAAAAAATACACATAGACAGCTGAGAGGATCCAACCCCTCCTCAGCTAAATGGGTTAAACTGCCCAGATACATAAACCATACATAATGGACTCTAAAAATAGAATACCCTAAACAGTGAAACACACACAATAAAAATCAACATTCAATGTTATAAATAATACACAAACAAAGAAAGTAGCAACAGCCCAAGGTAATTTAAGTTGAAACCGCCATAGAGGACTATAATACCGCTGACAGGGGGAAACGAACACTCACACTGGGGCAGAGGTGGGGGTCCACGGATGACCGCACAGGATCCGGATCGCGGCACCGCGAAGGTGAAAAAAACGCCACTTGTGCCTCAGGCAAGCTCCGTCTCAGCCTCTCAGCAAACACGCGCAGGATGACCTGTCGTGACCTCTACGCGTTTCGCACCACGTGCTTCGTCAGGAAGTCACGTACAGCGTCATCCGCGCGTATTTATAGAAGGCAGGGAATCAGTAAGGACGGCCCCCTTCAGACGCCAGACCAAGCACCCTTTAAATGCCAACATTATGCTCAGAATGATGCAACCTCTTTCCTATGCAGTGTCACATGTTGCTGCATTCTCGGGCTAAAGGTTGCAAGTAATAAATAATAAATGAAACCTATAACATGATGCTTCACATAGACATAACACAGCATAAGACCATCACATAGCATAAAAAGAATAAAAAAGCAAATACCAATTCATATGTTACATACTAATTGCACATCATAAATTAATAATTAATTAATCTTTTATAATAGATATACAACGCCAGTAAATGGCTTATAAAGATATATACATAATGCCTTAAAGAAAAACATATAATCTTAATACAAATACCATAAAATAGTAAAAAGAGAGACTAATATAGTACCAATTAAAAAAGGAAATTGATCTAAATATTTGTTATCTTAAAAATGGAGTTAATTCAATGAGTTCATTAAAACCAATAGGATGTCTAGTTTGCATTTCATAGATCCAATACTGTTCACGTTTTAATAAATGGTTCTCTCTATTTCCCTGTCTACTGTTCATTTGTATGTGTTCAAGCCCCTTAAATGTAATGCAATCAGGGTCATTATTGTGTATCTCATTAAAGTGTTTTAATAGCGGAGTAAGCGGCATGCCTTTAGCCAAAGTTATTGGTATATTTTTTACATTC
The DNA here is from genome assembly GCF_040206685.1 of Ascaphus truei. Classification (NCBI taxonomy): domain Eukaryota; kingdom Metazoa; phylum Chordata; class Amphibia; order Anura; family Ascaphidae; genus Ascaphus; species Ascaphus truei. The sequence goes on from NW_027457309.1 coordinate 269,088, forward strand.
CTCAGATGTTCTAGCATGCGCATCTTTAGTGGTCGTTTTGTCTTGCCAATGTACTGTAAATTACAGTTACACTGCAAGACATAAACCACATGCGTGGTCTGACAGTTAATAAAACTTTTGGCATTGTAAATCCGTTTAGTGGCACAAGACGTGGCTGTTTTTCCTTTACAGATATGTTTACACGCCTTGCACTTCCCGCATTTGTATGTGCCCTTAATGCCCAAGCGATCTTTAATGTCACCAGATACAGCAGTTTTTCTGATGATTTGGCTTGGGGCCAACATATTTTTTAAGTTCGGTACACGTTTGAACACTATACCTGGTTGTGACTTTAACTGAGGGCCCAATACAGGGTCCATTTTCAGTATTCCCCAGTGTTTTTTCAAGATTTTTCTGATCCCATAATGCATATCACTGAACTGGGTTATAAAAGCAGGGATTTTTGTATTTTTACTTTTATCCCTCTTATTCTTATTATATTTCATCAGTGATTTTCTTGGTATTTTTTCCAGTTTCTTTATTGAGGAATCTATCAATTCATCATTATAGATCTTATCAAGAAATCTTTTTTTGAGGAACTGAGATTGTTTATCAAATTCCTCAACTTTAGAATCGTTTCTCTTCAATCTCAGAAACTGGTTAAAGGGAATGTTTTGGACCCATCTTTTGTCATGGCAACTAAAAGGGTCAAGATAGGAGTTGACGTTTGTTACTTTGAAATATGTTTTAGTCTGAACAGTATTGGATTCAATATATATCTCCAGATCAAGGAAATTTATACTAACTGTACTATTTTCACCACTAAAACACTTTAATGAGATACACAATAATGACCCTGATTGCATTACATTTAAGGGGCTTGAACACATACAAATGAACAGTAGACAGGGAAATAAAGAGAACCATTTATTAAAACGTGAACAGTATTGGATCTATAAAATGCAAACTAGACATCCTATTGGTTTTAATGAACTCATTGAATTAACTCCATTTTTAAGATAACAAATATTTAGATCAATTTCCTTTTTTAATTGGTACTATATTAGTCTCTCTTTTTACTATTTTATGGTATTTGTATTAAGATTATATGTTTTTCTTTAAGGCATTATGTATATATCTTTATAAGCCATTTACTGGCTTTGTATATCTATTATAAAAGATTAATTAATTATTAATTTATGATGTGCAATTAGTATGTAACATATGAATTGGTATTTGCTTTTTTATTCTTTTTATGCTATGTGATGGTCTTATGCTGTGTTATGTCTATGTGAAGCATCATGTTATAGGTTTCATTTATTATTTATAACTTGCAACCTTTAGCCCGAGAATGCAGCAACATGTGACACTGCATAGGAAAGAGGTTGCATCATTCTGAGCATAATGTTGGAATTTAAAGGGTGCTTGGTCTGGCGTCTGAAGGGGGCCGTCCTTACTGATTCCCTGCCTTCTATAAATACGCGCGGATGACGCTGTACGTGACTTCCTGACGAAGCACGTGGTGCGAAACGCGTAGAGGTCACGACAGGTCATCCTGCGCGTGTTTGCTGAGAGGCTGATACGGAGCCTGCCTGAGGCACAAGTGGCGTTTTTTTCACCTTCGCGGTGCCGCGATCCGGATCCTGTGCGGTCATCTGTGGACCCCCACCTAAGCCCCCGTGTGAGTGTTCGTTTCCCCCTGTCAGCGGTATTACAGTACTCTATGGCGGTTTCAACTTAAATTACCTTGGGCTGTTGCTACTTTCTTTGTTTGTGTATTATTTATAACATTGAATGTTGATTATTATTGTGTGTGTTTCACTGTTTAGGGTATTCTATTTTTAGAGTCCATATGTATGGCTTATGTATCTGGGCAGTTTAACCCATTTAGCTGAGGAGGGGTTGGATCATCTCAGCTGTCTATGTGTATTTTTTAATAATAAATAATACTAATTTCATCCCTGGTGCGCATTTGTGCATTGTAGGGAGACAACTCATCTGGTCGACAAAATAAGTGAGGAGAATGATGAAAAGAGAGCATTAAGGGTCAAATACACTCTGCAGGAAAATCACAATCTCACTGTATCCGAGACCAGCATAAAGAAGATGAGACGCAGAATTGGATGGAAATATGGACGTGTGAGGTTAGTACTGGACAGTACAGGAGGTAAAAGTGTTGTTTAAGAAACTGTACTGTACCTCTAAAATTATTTATTCCTTGTCATTACAGAGCGTACCCCATGATAAGGGACATTAACAAAATCAAGAGAGTGGTCCAGGCCCAGGCATGGATCGACAGTGGAGAAACTTTCCAGGATTGCATCTTCACTGCAGAGTCTACTGTTTCGCTGGAGAGATTTGCCACCTTTGCATTCCACAAAAAAGGTTGCATATCTATGAAGCCGTGTCCAAAAAACCTAGTGAAGATGCATGTGTGGGGTGCCATCTCTAGGCGCGGACCAGGATACATCATCACACGCTTTTACCTTACGCACTGTACTGTACTAGTGTGCAGTTTTTTGACCACTTTTCTTTTCTTGTTATAGGAATCATGAATAAAGCTTTCTTCCAAGACAAAATTGTGCCTGAGATTGTGGAATACATCACAGACGAGTTCCCGGATGGTCACCATTTCTACCAGGACAACGATCCGAAGCACACCGCGTCAACAGCGCATATCCTTGAGCAGGGTATCAACTGGGTGAAGACGCCAGCGGAGTAAGTGCGGTAACCGTGTCTCATTTTTTTCCTACTGTTTTTACTGTGTACTGTATCTCTTAAACTAATTGTCCTTTTATTCCAATGACAGATCGCCAGACTTCAATCCGATCGAAATGGTCTGGCATCAGCTGAAGGACCATATCCAAAAAGTCGTGAAACCCTCCAAAAAGGATGAGTTGGCGAAAGGCATACTGAGTTTTTGGAATGATGTACGCCACCGTGGAACGATGCAATAAATATATTGACCATATTGCGACTGTGTTGCCCATTGTGATCGCGCGTAATGGGCAAGCATCAGGAAGGTAGTATGGTATACTGAAGTACTGTACTGTGGTATTGTAAGTACAGTATGATACAGGTAAGTGTGACACAGATTTTTTCTTTCCTAGTAGTCAGAGTGTACAGTAGTTCCAGTATAGACTAGTTTGACAGTACTATCGTAACTGCATACTGTAGTCCAATATGGAGAACAGTAGCTATACAGTACACAATGCCATAATACAGTATGCACCTACAGTACAGTAACTGCTCAATTTATTTATTTCCAGAGAGAGCAGCACCAGCCATCTGGTTACAAAGTATTTAACAGTAGTCAGACTATACAGTAGTTCCAGTATGGACTTGTTTGACAGTGCTAACATCGTACTGTAGTCCAATATGGAGTAGCAACAGTATACAGTACACAATGCCATAATACAGTACAGTAAGCACCTAACTGCTCTATTTATTTATTTCCAGAGAGAGCAGCACCAGCCATCTGGTTCCAAACTATTTAACAGTAGTCACAGTATACAGAACTGTAGTTCCAGTATAGACTAGTTTAACAGTACTACACAGCACACAATGCCATAATACAGTATGCACATACAGTGGCGGCCGCCTTTATCCTTTAGCAACAGTAACTGCACTAAATGTTTGTTTTCTTGTCTTTTCAGGAAAAAAAGATGGACTGGGAGAGAGGGGCGTGTCGTGTACAGTCTGAACTGTTTGTACAGTCAAGTGTACAGTATGTAAACTGCAGTCATGATATACACAAAACCTCTCCTCTCTCAATGAACTACTGTACTGTACCCAGAATGAGGAAGAAGATAAAGACGGAAAAAATTATATTACTACATATATATTATATATTATATATTATTAATTAATATTATTATAATCAATGTGCATTATTCATGTTTGTCCACCGGCCCTCAATTTCCATCTGACAGAAGAACTTAATAAAGACTGCATTATGTATTATTCATGATTATTTTTATATTTGTTTTTTTCGGTTCCTGATAAAATAAAATAAATATTTATTTACATTCTTGATAATCATAATCATTGACAACAATACACCCCCCCCCCCTCCCCACACCTACAGTACACCAAAGAAAAAGAATGAATGACAAAACAACATGATTTGTAGGCTTGTGGAGAAAATAAAAATAAAAAATGAGCAGTAATCATCTACTGGCAAGCAGGAATGTGATTGAAACCAGAAAGACACACGTTCAAAGGAATGGTGTGGGAGAGATGTACTGCACTGTAGATAAGGCAAGAAGTTGAAATACCCTGCAGTGCAGTAAATTATCCTGTGTGTGTGGAGACGAGCGAGGGGAGAGTGCTGTATACAGTATGCCAAAATGTGACACTGTTATAGTACTGTACATGCCTATACGTTTCAACAATTTTCAAATGAGACATACAGCACTGCAAATGCATGTATAAATATGCAAATTTACAATTACTGCGCACGCACACGCAGACTGTGTACTGACGTAGGTTGAACTGCTAAAGTATTAGACTTCCAAGACAACAGCTCGCGAACACCCCCCTGAGTTTTTAGACGGTATTGCAGTATTGCAGACAGCGATAATAAAATGCTAATATCACGAGCACTAAAAAACGCAATTCACTCCAGACCAAAAAAAAAACGCATCTGCCCGCGATTATCAGAGCGCCGTGGATCCAGCCTCATTAGAATAAAGCTGGTCGCCACAGTAGTTTAAATAAACATTTTTTTACCCCATTCATCATTTTATGGCTGGTGAGTGTTGCATTCGCTAGGACCTGCTGCCATTCTGATCTTGTTTTTCAATTCAGTTCCTGAAGGCCCTGTGTGGGAAAAGATCAAGGAAAATATCCTCATGAACGTCCCTGCAACTAGTCCTGCAGGGTATTTCCCAGTTACCCCAGTTGGGAGTGTGTGTTATCGGTTTATGCACTGTTGTGGATACCAATAATTTTTCCAATAAATTCAAATTAATCAACTCTGTTGTTCTGTCTGGAGAATTGAGCCCTGGTGTGATGGTCCTGGTCTTCACTGTTATGTGTTTTTCTCTTGCACAGGAACTTTAGGAACCAGAATATCACAAATCTTGGTAAGAAATTAACTTTGCTGATTTATTATACAATGTGTTATATTATGAGTAAATTACTTGATGGGATTCTGTCTGCATCTCTTCATGATCTCTAGAGAGAGAGAGTGAGAGGAACTCGTGTGAATCTCTATACAATATCATTCTGGTTCCAGGTCAGAGGTCCATGAATCTGAAGAAGGGACCTGGCTTGTCCTGGAATCTGACCACTGGACAGATTAATAATATAATGAATATTGTCACATTGTAGGGTTGGTGAAAGAGATAAAGTTATCACAGAAAATTAGGGGGACAAATTTCTCAAGACATTGGGACCTATTTATTAAACTACAGAATGAATTTTCTTGCTGTAAAAGGCGATATCGCTCATTAAACATTTCTCGTATGTTTAAACCGTGCAATGCGTTTTTGTTACAATGTCATTTCAATTTTATTTATGAAATCTATGCAATATACAAATATGCGGTATGCAGATGAGCAAATCTCTCTTAATTAAGTAATTAATAAGCTGCCATATATTAAATGATAGCTGCAATCTCACAAACGCACCCCCTGCCTCAGACATGAGACTGATATTTTGTCTCAGTAAATAGTGAGACAAGATGCTGATAATATAGAAAAACATCAATACCAATATTGCACAGAAAGGGTTAAATGTTCAGTCTCATGTATGAAACCATTGAGCAAATGACAGTGACATGTTTAATGGGTTAAAATCAGGGGATTAATGGGTTTGGAAAGTCTTTTTTGATTTACACTGAGGGCTCTAATATTTTAACCACCACTAACGAAGTTTTCATTGTTAACAATATTTACAGGTTAAATTATGACAAACGAATGATGGAATAATGAGGCTCACCTGTAATTAAAGCATGAATCCTCTGCTATTAGCCCTTTAAACATTTCCCTGACCTCGGTGTAATATGGTGACCTTGCACCTGTCAGAGTGACGTCACGCGCCCGGAATGTTACACATTGGGTCATATCTCTAAATCTGATCTCTTCTGTCATAAATAATGTGTGCAAAAGAGTTTTTAGTAGTGATGATCATATATAATTCCTGTTGAATACAGAAAGAACTCTTCTTGCTAGTAACAATTTCCTTTTATTGGGTGATTTTGTGCAAATCTTATAGCAGTTTAGTGAAGAGATCCCACGGAATTGTAACATTTCTTCATTCCCGGGGGATTTCTCTATTACGACATTTGAAGACTTGGCCTTTATTTGCTACAGGTCCTTCAATGTAGTGGGAGTGATGGGCTCAAAAGATCATTTGACTACTGGTCATTATCATGATGTAGCTATTTCTGATCTGTTCCAATAGCATCAAGACACAGGTACCAATGTCTCATCCGTGTTGGCATCGAACATTGTGTCCCTCACAATTACAGTGAGTAACATTCTATATGGGATATAAATCCTGTCTCTCTGTGTCACCTTCTTACTAGGATACAAACCTAGTCTTTTTTATTGCAGAAAACAGAAACAAAAAACACTGTTGGGATCTTCTCAAGGTCAGGGCAGAGTGATTATGAATGGCTGGAGCCCATACTGAGATCTGAGGACTTCAGGGATCAGGTTCATGTCAGACCCTGTTACATTTCTAACACTGGAGGCCGGCAGTTCCGACAGGATATCTTTCAGTGCACATTCGCTATCCTGTATCACACCAAGAAGCGAGGGAGGATAAATATCACTGATGTGACGGACTCTCTGTATGACGATGAGCTGGAATATCTATCTGCAGTACTCGGTAAGAGACACACAATATCGAAACTAATATGAAACCATATAATACTTTCCTATAGCACATTGCAGAGTCTCAGAGCTGTACTTGACCCTGCCCTGAACATATTATGATATAATATTAATATATTACAGCCGCCACAAGTCTAAGTTCTTTCAAAACTAAAGCTGTTTAACATTTTAATCTGGTCTGTAACTGTTACATACGCCTATAATATATATTATCTCTTACTGTGCATGCAATGTCTTGTATATAATGTATAACCCTTTTAACTTAATGTAACTATGAATTTATAACCATGTATCTGTCATCATAACTCTATGCCCAGGACATACTTGAAAACTAGAGGTAACTCTCAATGTATTACTTCCTGGTAAAACATTTGATAAATAAATAATATAATTTTGTGCCTTAAGCACGTGGAAATTAATTGTTTTCCTTATTAGTAAAAAGCTACATAAATTACCCAATATTCAGAATTATTTTACATGCTTCAGGTCCTATTGCCCTGTACTTTTTGGGTCATTTTCATAAAGTTCTACTGAGATCATATTATTGACTGTGGTATATATGTAGTCATGCCATATATGGCTACTAGCTTGCTTCCCTCCTGACAGTAAGCCCTGGTATAAGCAGGCCTTGCCAGTCGTTGATATGGGGTTTTCCCCCTCCTTGGTGCTGCACTTGAGTGACAGCGGGAGGGGGTGCCATCAGACCTGGGCATGACTAATCATGAGTCAGACCAGGTGCTCTCCTCCTGGATGTACTTAAGGGCAGGTACCACTCAAATTTAGCAGTGCCTTTCCCCACTTGAGGAAGGCAGGTCACACATTGGAGAGGCTGAGTAGTGGGCCTTCTCCAGTCCTCTTCCCTTCGGGGGAGAGTGATTGTGGACCATACCTCTGCCAGGGAGGCAGGGAAGATCTAGGATGGCTGCGGGTGGCCTTGGCCTGTAGTGACGGTCAAGTGACCATACTTCAGTGGTAGCTGAGAGTTACTGCATCGGGCAGAAGCTTGCCTGGTTATTGTGCTGTACAGAAGAGATAATAAACCGTCCCTATTGTTATATACCTCCTGCCTGGTACATGACCTTACTGGGGGGAAGAGGTAATAGTTCTACTGTGGGCGATTCCCTTCAGTTCCTGCAGCCTACGGCAGATGGAGGCCCTGCACTGCTAAAGAGATATGTACAGTAGGGTATGAACCTCAGAGCCTAGTCCTGTGTCCCCACTACCACCGGCGGACGTCTCAGCCCTCCTGTTACCAGCAGGTATCATGCACCACACGACCAGTAATGGCCAAATCTCCCACCGGGTGGGGGAAACACTGTTACATATAGAACACTGCTTTCACAAGTTAGTACTTGGTGAACAACTTTTTTTTTCTAAACCAAGTTCTTCCTAAAGGATTTATAAGCATTATACTTTATACGATCAGTATATCACATATGTTATCGGAAGTGGAAATGACAAACTATATCTGAATATGAATATGGAGATTTTCCATTGAATGTCCCAAGATACAACTACAGTATGTTTAGTACAGTGCTGACACACATAATATTCACTGATTGTGTATAAAATGCCCCTTGTGTAACTATGAGACACATAGTGGAACAGTGCAATCTCAATGAATCTCTATCCCAAAAGAGCTAACACTTCATGGTATAATGTACTTCTCCACAACATGAAATACTCATCTTTAAGTTCATCCAAGATGATGTGAATGAGACAGGACGTCCCTACACAGCCTTGTAACCCCATAGGCTTCACATCACTAAACCAGATCTCCTATTATCTGTATGAATAATCTATATGGGGATTCTCCCTCTGTGCTGTGTGTAGGGAAGGAGAACGTCATTGTCATGATTGATGACCTGGAGGACAGCAGCTCTGAGGAGAAGAGACGGATCCTGCAGAATCAGCCCAAGATTGAGAGACTGGCCAAAGAGCTGATCCTCTTATCACAGGGAGAGAAGAAAGAGAACAAGAGGCTGCTGAGAAAACTGAAGAGCATATGGCATCCCATCAGTGACAGCAGTAAATTCACACAATATATCTGCTTTTCTCCTTGCCAGGAACCCTAGTTCTATATTACACACACACACACACACACACACACACACACACACACACACACACACACACACTTAAGTGTCGCAAACTGGATTGTTGCTACAAAACTGAGGCAAATAGGGTTATTTGTGACTCTGCGTCACTATATTAAAGGCCCTTTCCTCCATTTTTGCCCCAATTTGCTCCACTTGCTTTGTGAGGGTTTTTGAGACTGGTTATAGTAGGAGTTAGGAGGGGAGAGAGACTGCACAAAGAGGTGCATCAAAAGGTTCTGTGACGGAGAAGCCCTGTAGGCGAGGTCAGTTAAGAGTCCAAACAATGCATTTAAGGCTGTACCAAAATGTTGAGTGGGTTATTTCTCCACAAAACACAACAGGGATATACCAAATAAGTATACATGGGAAGGATGTTGATCCAGGGATTAATCCGATTGCTGGGTTCTAATAAACGGATAACATTGATCCAACAGATAATTACTGTGTGGGGCTTTAGACCCTTAATATCCGAAAAGACCGAAAAAAATAATAAAGTTTTATTAATTCCAAAATATGGTTAAAAAACACATAACTGCATTCATACATTTAAAATGACTCCTATTGAAAGTAGCTAGATAGGTGACTGTGTCTCAGTCAATACAACTATCTAAGAACATCTATTACAAAATAGATACCACAGTATTAAGATCTATGGTGTGATCCCGGCAGAACAATACATGTATAGTAAATGTTTACTCTCTTGGATGTATGTCTTGGTATATAGGATCCAGGGCAGGAAGGGAGCGATGTCATCAGGAACACCCAGAAAAAAACACATAAATAATCATAGTGTAGTACATATTATAAGTGTGGATCAAACTAGAAAAACTTGGCTCTTGTGGATGGCCTACTAACAAAAAGTAAGATAAAAGACAGCAGGTTTGTATAAAGATGAGTCTTTAGGCACCTCAGCTTGAGACCGCAGAACACAACAGTAACTACTGGTAGCAGGCTAGATGATGTATTCACGAAGGCTTCAACTCCCAGTCAGGCATATGCAATCATACAGAGATGGAAGGAAACCATAGTGTTTTACCAGATAACACCAAACTTTATCAAAGAAACGTGAAAGACATGTACTCACAATGTATTAAATGAGCACAATCACATAGGGGTTTTCTTTAGGCAGTAGGTATGACGGCTCGGCGGATGAAAAGTCCTCCACTCCACTCACTATCCCTCCTCGAGGGTGCCCCCTCGTCCGGTGTCGGATGGATGGCGTCTGTCGTCACTTCCTGGCCTGGGGGTGACGACTTCCGGTAGGAGCGGGTAGATCGAAGGGTGAGAGGATCGCCGGACCGCAACTGTGCCTCCGGGGATGAAGCAGATAGTCAGACTGCCAGACTGCGATTCAGCTGTACTCTGCTAGCTTGCTTGGTATATAAACATATATATTATTCAATTGATATGATATGTATGTTTATATACCAAGACATACATCCACGAGAGTAAACATTTACTATACTCAATAGGAGTAATTTTAAATGTCTGAATGTAGTTATGTGTTTTTTAACCATATTTTGGAATGAATAAAACGTTATTATTTTTTCTCGGTCTTTTCGGGTATTAAGGGTCTAAAGATCCACATAGTAATTATCTGTTGGATCAATGTTATCCGTTTATTAGAACCCAGCAATGAGTGGAATGTATAGAGGAAATCTTTTCTGATCCCCTCTGAATCAACCCTGTTATTAGATTTCTAATTTCCTTTGAGCACCTGTTTATTATTATATTTACTTATATGGGATGAGCGTTTTTTTCTCCTTTTTGATTAATCCGATTGCCAATTCTTGGAGTCAGGAAGGAATTCATTTTTCCCCTTAATGGGATTTTTGTTTGCCTTCCTCTGGATCAATACACTGGCGACACACTTTATCGCAGTGCGGCCAGATCCGCAAGCCGGGAGATTTCCCGGCTTGCTAGTGGCCGCCCCTCGGCGTGCCGCGCGTCATAGACGCGCGGTCACGCGTCTTCGGGAGCCTGCGCCCCCTGCACGCGCGTCCAGGGCTCCCCGAGGGAGCCCTGGTGTCCCGCGATCTGCGGGACGGCGGCAGGGGGTTCCGGGGGACCCGGCGGACCCGGCAGCGGGAGGGAGAGCGCCCCGATCGGAGGGCGCTCTTCCGCTGCTTCGGCGCGCGCCCGTCACACTCGGGCGCGCGCCAGGCTACTGCTGCGGCACAGAACGGGCAAATGCTCGAATAAACTGTGCCGCAGCAGTAAGTAAGTATAGATATAGGATAAAGTATCTGTTGTCTAAATTTAGCATAGGTTGAACTTAATGGACATACGTCTTTTTTCAACCTCATCTACTATGTAACTATGTAACATTGGCCACACTGTCCCTTTAAGGCAAAACACAAAGCAGAAAAAGAAAGCCTACACCACATTGGGACGCTTACTAGACCGCACAGGACCTAGCTATGTGGCTGTCTGGCTATCCCAGTTACCAGTCCCAAACACACAACACCACATCAGGGAACAATATTAAAAGTCCTTATCTGAGTGTGCTGGTCCGGCGCCTCCGGTTTCTCCAGGCGAACGTCAGATTCAGGTGTTGCAGAATCTTCCCCGCCTAATACTTTGAAAATAGTCCTTTAGATCCTTCAAGATTTAGGCAATTATCTTTGTTACAATCGTTTATTCTTCAGAGACATAAAGGATATTGCAGGCTGTATACAGGTTCAGTACAGTACAGGGTCAGATGGTATTTCCTAGTTCTGTTATTTCTATGTCCAAGTGTAACACCCCTACCCCGCCCCTCCCCCCCCCCCAGGGAGATCTGAAGGTAGATAAGAGTGTTAGCAGTGCTGTGGCGCTCACCTGCTGGCTCTCAGGAGACTGAATCTCCGCAATGTAGTGTGAGTGGGACAACAGGACAGGTTTTAGGATGGTGCAGCACCTCCATCCTGCAGGGCTCTGCCAGGGGCAGGGATTTCTCCCCATAGGAACCCCTCAGAATAACTTTAGTCTCAGGCCAGGAACAGTACAGCACTTTTATTGGATGACCAGCACATACTTCATCCTTCACATGCAAGAGAGGAGCATTTCCCTTGTATTACAACTTCTTGCCCTTCGCAGATTGCAGTCCATTCAGAGATCAGAGCTAGGTTCGCAGGATCATTTCCCTGGTCTTGGCCTCCCAGGAGGTTGAGACCCATGGGCTAGTCTTAACCCCCTCACCTCCTGATGGGTCAAGGTAGAACCATGCCTACTTCCTATGGAGCAGGCTACACTCTGTAGAACAGAGCTGACTACATTTGGTAGGGAGCCATCTTTTATACTAGGGGTGTGTCTCACTCTAAGCCCCAGTAACTGGGCAGCACTACTGGAGTGAGCCCCCTCCCCTCCTCTCTCCCCCTTCCCCCCCACATGCTCCAACGGTTTTCAGCAGCTGGGAACCGCAACAAAATATATATTACATAGCACTATTATTATTCTTATCTTTATATAGCACTGTGTTATTATTCTTATCTTTATATAGCACCATGTTATTATTCCTATCTTTATATAGCACCATGTTATTATTCTTATCTTTATATAGCACCGTGTTATTATTTTTATCTTTATATAGCACCGTGTTATTATTCTTACCTTTATATAGCGCCGTGTTATTATTCTTATCTTTATATAGCGCTGTGTTATTATTCTCATCTTTATATAGTGCTGTGTTATTATTCTTATCTTTATATAGCACCGTGTTATTATTCTTATCTTTATATAGCGCTGTGTTATTATTCTTATCTTTATATAGCGCTGTGTTATTATTCTTATCTTTATATAGCGCTGTGTTATTATTCTTATCTTTATATAGCGCTGTGTTATTATTCTTATCTTTATATAGCACCGTGTTATTATTCTTATCTTTATATAGCACCGTGTTATTATTCTTATCTTTATATAGCGCTGTGTTATTATTCTTATCTTTATATAGCGCTGTGTTATTATTCTTATCTTTATATAGCACAGTGTTATTATTCTTATCTTTATATAGCGCTGTGTTATTATTCTTATCTTTATATAGCGCTGTGTTATTATTATTATCTTTATATAGCACCGTGTTATTATTCTTATCTTTATATAGCACTGTGTTATTATTCTTATCTTTATATAGCACTGTGTAATTATTTTTATCTTTATATAGCGCTGTGTTATTATTCTTATCTTTATATAGCACTGTGTTATTATTCTTATCTTTATATAGCACTGTGTAATTATTTTTATCTTTATATAGCACTGTGTTATTATTCTCATCTTTATATAGCGCTGTTATTATTCTTATCTTTATATAGCACTGTGTTATTATTCTTATCTTTATATAGCGCTGTGTTATTATTCTTATCTTTATATAGCACTGTGTTATTATTATTATCTTTATATAGCACTGTGTTATTATTCTTATCTTTATATAGCACTGTGTTATTATTCTTATCTTTATATAGCGCCGTGTTATTATTCTTATCTTTATATAGCGCCGTGTTATTATTCTTATCTTTATATAGCGCTGTGTTATTATTCTTATCTTTATATAGCACTGTGTTATTATTCTTATCTTTATATCTTTATATAGCGCTGTGTTATTATTCTTATCTTTATATAGCGCTGTGTTATTATTCTTATCTTTATATAGCGCTGTGTTATTATTCTTATCTTTATATAGCGCTGTGTTATTATTCTTATCTTTATATAGCGCTGTGTTATTATTCTTATCTTTATATAGCACCGTGTTATTATTCTTATCTTTATATAGCACTGTGTTATTATTCTTATCTTTATATAGCACCGTGTTATTATTATTATCTTTATATAGCGCTGTGTTATTATTCTTATCTTTATATAGCACCGTGTTATTATTATTATCTTTATATAGCGCTGTGTTATTATTCTTATCTTTATATAGCGCTGTGTTATTATTCTTATCTTTATATAGCGCTGTGTTATTATTGTTATCCTTATATAGCACTGTGTTATTATTCTTATCTTTATATAGCGCTGTGTTATTATTATTATCTTTATATAGCGCTGTGTTATTATTCTTATCTTTATATAGCACCGTGTTATTATTCTTATCTTTATATAGCGCTGTTTTATTATTCTTATCTTTATATAGCGCTGTGTTATTATTCTTATCTTTATATAGCACCGTGTTATTATTATTATCTTTATATAGCGCTGTGTTATTATTCTTATCTTTATATAGCGCTGTGTTATTATTCTTATCTTTATATAGCGCTGTGTTATTATTGTTATCCTTATATAGCACTGTGTTATTATTCTTATCTTTATATAGCGCTGTGTTATTATTATTATCTTTATATAGCGCTGTGTTATTATTCTTATCTTTATATAGCACCGTGTTATTATTCTTATCTTTATATAGCGCTGTTTTATTATTCTTATCTTTATATAGCGCTGTGTTATTATTCTTATCTTTATATAGCACTGTGTTATTATTCTTATCTTTATATAGCGCTGTGTTATTATTCTTATCTTTATATAGCGCTGTGTTATTATTCTTATCTTTATATAGCGCTGTGTTATTATTGTTATCCTTATATAGCACTGTGTTATTATTCTTATCTTTATATAGCGCTGTGTTATTATTATTATCTTTATATAGCGCTGTGTTATTATTCTTATCTTTATATAGCACCGTGTTATTATTCTTATCTTTATATAGCGCTGTTATTATTCTTATCTTTATATAGCGCTGTGTTATTATTCTTATCTTTATATAGCACCGTGTTATTATTCTTATCTTTATATAGCACTGTGTTATTATTTTTATCTTTATATAGCACCGTGTTATTATTCTTATCTTTCTATAGCGCTGTGTTATTATTCTCATCTTTATATAGCGCTGTGTTATTATTGTTATCCTTATATAGCACTGTGTTATTATTCTTATCTTTATATAGCGCTGTGTTATTATTCTTATCTTTATATAGCGCTGTGTTATTATTCTTATCTTTATATAGCACTGTGTTATTATTCTTATCTTTATATAGCGCTGTGTTATTATTCTTATCTTTATATAGCGCTGTGTTATTATTCTTATCTTTATATAGCACCGTGTTATTATTCTTATCTTTATATAGCGCTGTGTTATTATTCTTATCTTTATATAGCGCTGTGTTATTATTGTTATCCTTATATAGCACTGTGTTATTATTCTTATCTTTATATAGCGCTGTGTTATTATTCTTATCTTTATATAGCGCTGTGTTATTATTCTTATCTTTATATAGCGCTGTGTTATTATTCTTATCTTTATATAGCACTGTGTTATTATTCTTATCTTTATATAGCGCTGTGTTATTATTCTTATCTTTATATAGCGCGGTGTTATTATTCTTATCTTTATATAGCGCTGTGTTATTATTCTTATCTTTATATAGCACCGTGTTATTATTCTTATCTTCATATAGCACCGTGTTATTATTCTTATCTTTATATAGCGCCGTGTTATTATTCTTATCTTTATATAGCACCGTGTTATTATTCTTATCTTTATATAACACTGTGTTATTATTCTTATCTTTATATAGCGCTGTGTTATTATTCTTATCTTTATATAGCGCCGTGTTATTATTCTTATCTTTATATAGCACCGTGTTATTATTCTTATCTTTATATAGCGCTGTGTTATTATTCTTATCTTTATATAGCACCGTGTTATTATTCTTATCTTTATATAGCGCTTTGTTATTATTCTTATCTTTATATAGCGCTGTGTTATTATTCTTATCTTTATATAGCGCTGTTATTATTCTTATCTTTATATAGCGCGGTGTTATTATTCTTATCTTTATATAGCACTGTGTTATTATTATTATCTTTATATAGCACCGTGTTATTATTATTATCTTTATATAGCGCTGTGATATTATTCTTACCTTTATATAGCACCGTGTTATTATTCTTATCTTTATATAGCGCTGTGTTATTATTCTTATCTTTATATAGCGCCGTGTTATTATTCTTATCTTTATAAAGCACCGTGTTATTATTCTTATCTTTATATAGCGCTGTGTTATTATTCTTATCTTTATATAGCGCTGTGTTATTATTATTATCTTTATATAGCGCTGTGTTATTATTCTTATCTTTATATAGCACTGTGTTATTATTCTTATCTTTATATAGCGCTGTGTTATTATTCTTAACTTTATATAGCGCTGTGTTATTATTCTTATCTTTATATAGCACCGTGTTATTATTCTTATCTTTATATAGCGCTGTTATTATTCTTATCTTTATATAGCGCTGTTATTATTCTTATCTTTATATAGCGCTGTGTTATTATTCTTATCTTTATATAGCGCTGTGTTATTATTCTTATCTTTATATAGCGCTGTGTTATTATTATTATCTTTATATAGCACCGTGTTATTATTCTTATCTTTATATAGCGCTGTGTTATTGTTCTTATCTTTATATAGCACCGTGTTATTATTCTTATCTTTATATAGCGCTGTGATATTATTCTTATCTTTATATAGCGCCGTGTTATTATTCTTATCTTTATATAGCACCGTGTTATTATTCTTATCTTTATATAGCGCTGTGTTATTATTCTTATCTTTATATAGCACCGTGTTATTATTCTTATCTTTATATAGCGCTGTGTTATTATTCTTATCTTTATATAGCAGTGTTATTGTTCTTATCTTTATATAGCACCGTGTTATTATTCTTATCTTTATATAGCGCTGTGTTATTATTCTTATCTTTATATAGCACCGTGTTATTATTCTTATCTTTATATAGCACAGTGTTATTATTATTATCTTTATATAGCACAGTGTTATTATTCTTACCTTTATATAGCGCTGTGTTATTATTATTATCTTTATATAGCGCTGTGTTATTATTCTTACCTTTATATAGCGCTGTGTTATTATTGTTATCCTTATATAGCGCTGTGTTATTATTCTTATCTTTATATAGCACTGTGTTATTATTCTTATCTTTATATAGCGCTGTGTTATTATTCTTATCTTTATATAGCACCGTGTTATTATTATTATCTTTATATAGCGCTGTGTTATTATTCTTATCTTTATATAGCGCTGTGTTATTATTCTTATCTTTATATAGCGCTGTGTTATTATTCTTATCTTTATATAGCGCTATTATTATTCTTATCTTTATATAGCGCTGATATTATTCTTATCTTTATATAGCGCTGTGTTATTATTCTTATCTTTATATAGCGCCGTGTTATTATTCTTATCTTTATATAGCGCCGTGTTATTATTCTTATCTTTATATAGCACTGTGTTATTATTCTTATCTTTATATAGCGCTGTGTTATTATTCTTATCTTTATATAGCGCTGTGTTATTATTCTTATCTTTATATACTGTAGCGCTGTGTTATTATTCTTATCTTTATATAGTGCTGTGTTATTATTCTTATCTTTATATAGCGCTGTGTTATTATTCTCATCTTTATATAGCGCTGTGTTATTATTCTTATCTTTATATAGTGCTGTGTTATTATTCTTATCTTTATATAGCGCTGTGTTATTATTCTTATCTTTATATAGCGCTGTGTTATTATTCTTATCTTTATATAGCGCTGTGTTATTATTCTTATCTTTATTTAGTGCTGTGTTATTATTCTTATCTTTATATAGCGCTGTGTTATTATTCTTATCTTTATATAGTGCTGTGTTATTATTCTTATCTTTATATAGCGCTGTGTTATTATTCTTATCTTTATATAGCGCTGTGTTATTATTAGTCTTATCTTTATATAGCGCTGTGTTATTATTCTTATCTTTATATAGCGCTGTGTTATTATTCTTATCTTTATATAGCACCGTGTTATTATTCTTATCTTTATATAGCGCTGTGTTATTATTCTTATCTTTATATAGCGCTGTGTTATTATTCTTATCTTTATATAGCGCTGTGTTATTATTCTTATCTTTATATAGCACTGTGTTATTATTATTATCTTTATATAGCGCTGTGTTATTATTCTTATCTTTATATAGCGCTGTGTTATTATTCTTATCTTTATATAGCGCTGTGTTATTATTCTTATCTTTATATAGCGCTGTGTTATTATTCTTATCTTTATATAGCGCTGTGTTATTATTCTTATCTTTATATAGCGCTGTGTTATTATTATTATCTTTATATAGCGCTGTGTTATTATTCTTATCTTTATATAGCACCGTGTTATTATTCTTATCTTTATATAGCGCTGTGTTATTATTCTTATCTTTATATAGCGCTGTGTTATTATTCTTATCGTTATATAGCGTTGTGTTATTATTATTATCTTTATATAGCGCTTTGTTATTATTCTTATCTTTATATAGCGCTGTGTTTTTATTCTTATCTTTATTTAGTGCTGTGTTATTATTCTTATCTTTATATAGCGCTGTGTTATTATTCTTATCTTTATATAGTGCTGTGTTATTATTCTTATCTTTATATAGCGCTGTGTTATTATTCTTATCTTTATATAGCGCTGTGTTATTATTCTTATCTTTATATAGCGCTGTGTTATTATTCTTATCTTTATATAGCGCTGTGTTATTATTATTATCTTTATATAGCGCTGTGTTATTATTCTTATCTTTATATAGCACCGTGTTATTATTATTATCTTTATATAGCGCTGTGTTATTATTCTTATCTTTATATAGCGCTGTGTTATTATTCTTATCGTTATATAGCGTTGTGTTATTATTATTATCTTTATATAGCGCTTTGTTATTATTCTTATCTTTATATAGCGCTGTGTTATTATTCTTATCTTTATATAGCGCTGTTATTATTCTTATCTTTATATAGCGCTGTGTTATTATTCTTATCTTTATATAGCGCCGTGTTATTATTCTTACCTTTATATAGCGCTGTGTTATTATTCTTATCTTTATATAGCGCTGTGTTATTATTCTTATCTTTATATAGTGCTGTGTTATTATTCTTATCTTTATATAGCGCTGTGTTATTATTCTTATCTTTATATAGTGCTGTGTTATTATTCTTATCTTTATATAGCACTGTGTTATTATTCTTATCTTTATATAGCACCGTGTTATTATTCTTATCTTTATATAGCACCGTGTTATTATTCTTATCTTTATATAGCACGGTGTTATTATTCTTATCTTTATATAGCGCTGTGTTATTATTCTTATCTTTATATAGCGCTGTGTTATTATTCTTATCTTTATATAGCACCGTGTTATTATTCTTATCTTTATATAGCACCGTGTTATTATTCTTATCTTTATATAGCGCCGTGATATTATTCTTACCTTTATATAGCACCGTGTTATTATTCTTATCTTTATATAGCGCTGTGTTATTATTCTTATCTTTATATAGCGCTGTGTTATTATTCTTATCTTTATATAGCGCTGTGTTATTATTCTTATCTTTATATAGCGCTGTGTTATTATTCTTATCTTTATATAGCGCTGTGTTATTATTCTTATCTTTATATAGCGCTGTGTTATTATTATTATCTTTATATAGCGCTGTGTTATTATTATTATCTTTATATAGCGCTGTGTTATTATTCTTATCTTTATATAGCACCGTGTTATTATTATTATCTTTATATAGCGCTGTGTTATTATTCTTACCTTTATATAGCGCTGTGTTATTATTCTTATCTTTATATAGCGTTGTGTTATTATTATTATCTTTATATAGCTCTGTGTTATTATTCTTATCTTTATATAGCACTGTGTTATTATTCTTATCTTTATATAGCGCTGTTATTATTCTTATCTTTATATAGCGCTGTGTTATTATTCTTATCTTTATATAGCACTGTGTTATTATTCTTACCTTTATATAGCGCTGTGTTATTATTCTTATCTTTATATAGCGCTGTGTTATTATTCTTATCTTTATATAGTGCTGTGTTATTATTCTTATCTTTATATAGCACTGTGTTATTATTCTTATCTTTATATAGCACTGTGTTATTATTCTTATCTTTATATAGCACCGTGTTATTATTCTTATCTTTATATAGCACCGTGTTATTATTCTTATCTTTATATAGCGCTGTGTTATTATTCTTATCTTTATTTAGCGCTGTGTTATTATTCTTATCTTTATATAGTGCTGTGTTATTATTCTTATCTTTATATAGCGCTGTGTTATTATTCTTATCTTTATATAGCGCTGTGTTATTATTCTTATCTTTATATAGTGCTGTGTTATTATTCTTATCTTTATATAGCACCATGTTATTATTCTTATCTTTATATAGCGCTGTGTTATTATTCTTATCTTTATATAGCACAGTGTTATTATTCTTATCTTTATATAGTGCTGTGTTATTATTCTTATCTTTATATAGCGCCGTGTTATTATTCTTATCTTTATATAGCGCTGTGTTATTATTCTTATCTTTATATAGTGCTGTGTTATTATTCTTATCTTTATATAGCGCTGTGTTATTATTCTTATCTTTATATAGCGCTGTGTTATTATTCTTATCTTTATATAGTGCTGTGTTATTATTCTTATCTTTATATAGCACTGTGTTATTATTCTTATCTTTATATAGCACTGTGTTATTATTCTTATCTTTATATAGCACTGTGTTATTATTCTTATCTTTATATAGCGCTGTGTTATTATTCTTATCTTTATATAGCGCTGTGTTATTATTCTTATCTTTATATAGCACCGTGTTATTATTCTTATCTTTATATAGCGCTGTGTTATTATTCTTATCTTTATTTAGCGCTGTGTTATTATTCTTATCTTTATATAGTGCTGTGTTATTATTCTTATCTTTATATAGCGCTATTATTATTCTTATCTTTATATAGCGCTGTGTTATTATTCTTATCTTTATATAGCGCTGTGATATTATTCTTATCTTTATATAGCGCTGTGTTATTATTCTTATCTTTATATAGCGCTGTGTTATTATTCTTATCTTTATATAGCACTGTGTTATTATTCTTATCTTTATATAGCACTGTGTTATTATTCTTATCTTTATATAGCGCTGTGTTATTACTCTTATCTTTATATAGCGCTGTGTTATTATTCTTATCTTTATATAGTGCTGTGTTATTATTCTTATCTTTATATAGCGCTGTGTTATTATTCTTATCTTTATATAGCGCTGTGTTATTATTCTTATCTTTATATAGCGCTGTGTTATTATTCTTATCTTTATATAGCGCTGTGTTATTATTCTTATCTTTATATAGCGCTGTGTTATTATTCTTATCTTTATATAGCGCTGTGTTATTATTCTTATCTTTATATAGCGCCGTGTTATTATTCTTATCTTTATAGAGCGCCGTGTTATTATTCTTATCTTTATATAACGCTGTGTTATTATTCTTATCTTTATATAGCGCTGTGTTATTATTCTTATCTTTATATAGCGCTGTGTTATTATTCTTATCTTTATATAGCGCTGTGTTATTATTCTTATCTTTATATAGCGCTGTGTTATTATTCTTATCTTTATATAGCGCTGTGTTATTATTCTTATCTTTATATAGCGCTGTGTTATTATTATTATCTTTATATAGCGCTGTGTTATTATTCTTATCTTTATATAGCACCGTGTTATTATTATTATCTTTATATAGCGCTGTGTTATTATTCTTATCTTTATATAGCGCTGTGTTATTATTCTTATCTTTATATAGCGTTGTGTTATTATTATTATCTTTATATAGCGCTTTGTTATTATTCTTATCTTTATATAGCGCTGTGTTATTATTCTTATCTTTATATAGCGCTGTGTTATTATTGTTATCCTTATATAGCGCTGTGTTATTATTCTTATCTTTATATAGCACTGTGTTATTATTCTTATCTTTATATAGCGCTGTTATTATTCTTATCTTTATATAGCGCTGTGTTATTATTCTTATCTTTATATAGCACCGTGTTATTATTCTTACCTTTATATAGCGCTGTGTTATTATTCTTATCTTTATAAAGCGCTGTGTTATTATTCTTATCTTTATATAGCGCTGTGTTATTATTCTTATCTTTATATAGCGCCGTGTTATTATTCTTATCTTTATATAGCACCGTGTTATTATTCTTATCTTTATATAGCGCTGTGTTATTATTCTTATCTTTATATAGCGCTGTGTTATTATTCTTATCTTTATATAGCACCGTGTTATTATTCTTATCTTTATATAGCGCTGTGTTATTATTCTTATCTTTATATTGCACGGTGTTATTATTCTTATCTTTATATAGCACGGTGTTATTATTCTTATCTTTATATAGCGCTGTGTTATTATTCTTATCTTTATATAGCACTGTGTTATTATTCTTATCTTTATATAGCACAGTGTTATTATTCTTATCTTTATATAGCACTGTGTAATTATTCTTATCTTTATATAGCACTGTGTTATTATTCTTATCTTTATATAGCACTGTGTTATTATTCTTATCTTTATATAGCGCTGTGTTATTATTCTTATCTTTATATAGCACAGTGTTATTATTCTTATCTTTATATAGCGCAGTGTTATTATTCTTATCTTTATATAGCGCTGTGTTATTATTCTTATCTTTATATAGCGCTGTGTTATTATTCTTATCTTTATATAGCATTGTGTTATTGTTCTTATCTTTATATAGCACAGTGTTATTATTCTTATCTTTATATAGCACTGTGTTATTGTTCTTATCTTTATATAGCACAGTGTTATTATTCTTATCTTTATATAGCACCGTGTTATTATTCTCATCTTCATATAGCGCTGTGTTATTATTCTTATCTTTATATAGCACCGTGTTATTATTCTCATCTTTATATAGCGCTGTGTTATTATTATTTTCTTTATATAGCGCTGTGTTATTATTATTATCTTTATATAGCGCTGTGTTATTGTTCTTATCTTTATATAGCACTGTGTTATTATTCTTATCTTTATATAGCGCTGTGTTATTATTCTTATCTTTATATAGCGCTGTGTTATTATTCTTATCTTTATATAGCACCATGTTATTATTATTATCTTTATATAGCACCATGTTATTATTATTATCTTTATATAGCACAGTGATATTATTCTTATCTTTATATAGCGCAGTGTTATTATTCTTATCTTTATATAGCACTGTGTTATTATTCTTATCTTTATATAGCGCTGTGTTATTATTCTTATCTTTAAATAGCGCTGTGATATTATTCTTACCTTTATATAGCGCTGTGTTATTATTCTTATCTTTATATAGCGCTGTGTTATTATTCTTATCTTTATATAGCGCTGTATAATATATATATATCTTTAATGCACCTGGATTGAAAACTGGTTGAAGGATAGACAACAGAGGGTTGTCATAAATGGAACTTTTTCAGGTTGGGCTAAAGTCGTGAGTGGAGTACCTCAGGGATCGGTACTAGGACCCCTGCTTTTTAACTTTTTTATTAATGACCTTGAGGTTGGGATCGAGAGCAAAGTCTCCATCTTTGCTGATGATACTAAATTGTGTAAGGTAGTAGAATCAGAGCAGGATGTAATTTCTCTTCAGAAGGACTTGGAGAGACTGGAAAAGTGGGCAGGTAAATGGCAGATGAGGTTTAATACAGATAAATGTAATGTTATGCATTTGGGATGCAAGAATAAACAGGCGACTTACAAATTAAATGGAGATATATTGGGGAAATCCTTGATGGAGAAGGATTTAGGAGTGCTTGTAGACAGCAGTGTGGACGGACGTTTACAGAGGTACACACTTGGAGTCGTTTCTAATGTGAAATTATAATAAGGCTTTATTGTGCCTTTTCCTTTTCATCAGGAAATTCATCCAAACAAGGGGGGGGGGGGGACAAAGCTTCTACAGGCATACCCCGCTTTAAGTACACTCACTTTAAGTACACTCGCGAGTAAGTACATATCGCCCAATAGGCAAACGGCAGCTCACGCATGCGCCTGTCATCACGTCCTGAACAGCAATACCGGCTTCCTACCTGTACCGAAGCTGTGCACAAGCAGGGAGACTATAGAGCCTGTTACAAATGCGTTATTTACAGCATTTATGCACGTATATATCGATTGCAGTACAGTACATGCATCGATACGTGGGAAAAGGTAGTGCTTTACTTTAAGTACATTTTCGCTTTACATACATGCTCCGGTCCCATTGCGTACGTTAATGCGGGGTATGCCTGTAATCACTTGGGAGTATTTCTAGTGAAATCCTTGCAATCTGTTCACATCTCCATTAGTTAAGCTTCTCCCAGCCCAAACACATAACATGAAAATAAGCAGATATAAGCAGTCTCTTAATACTGAAAGTCTTATCTATTTCTTGGAGGGAAAATCTTCACTGTCCCTGCTTCAGCTCCCTTGTCTCCAGGGTTGGTCAGCATACAGGTTTAGAAGTTTTCCCTGTGTCTTGAAAATCAGCTCTGCGGTGCAGAGCTTAAGACCGGTCAGCTCCAGAGATCTGGGTTTCTTTTGGTCAGTCTCTCCTGTGACTCAAGAACCTCTGCTCTGTCTCCACAGGTCAGCTCACACGTGAGCAAAGGAGGAGAGACTTCCTGTCTCAAAGGCAGGCTTTTTCTACTACCTGTACTCAGTCAAGTGGTGCTAGTTAATTTGCTACCAGCAGTTAACCACCACACTGCTGGATTAGAGGCACCTTTGTGAACAAGGATAAGTCCCCTGTTACAAGCAGGCTTAGCAATAGTGCCCAATGTCATGCAGTAGCTGCAAAGGCAAACAAGATCTTATCTTGCATCAAACGGGCAATGGATGGAAGGGAAGTAAATATAATTATGCCCCTTTACAAAGCATTAGTAAGACCACACCTTGAATATGGAGTACAATTTTGGGCACCAATCCTAAGAAAAGACATTATGGAACTAGAGAGAGTGCAGAGAAGAGCCACAAAATTAATAAAGGGGATGGACATTCTAACTTATGAGGAGAGGCTAGCTAAATTAGATTTATTTACACTAGAAAAGAGGCGTCTAAGAGGGGATATGATAACTATATACAAATATATTCAGGGACAATACAAGGAGCTTTCAAAAGAACTATTCATCCCACGGGCAGTACAAAGGACTCGGGGGCATCCCTTAAGGATCGAGGAAAGGAAATTTCACCAGCAACAAAGGAAAGGGTTCTTTACCGTAAGGGCAGTTAAAATGTGGAATTCATTACCCATGGAGACTGTGATGACAGATACAATAGATTTGTTCAAAAAAAGGTTGGACATCTTTTTAGAGGGGAAAGGTATACAGGGATATACCAAATAAGTATACATGGGAAGGATGTTGATCCAGGGATTAATCCGATTGCCAATTCTTGGAGTCAGGAAGGAATTAATTTTCCACCTTAATGGGGTTTTTTGTTTGCTTTCCTCTGGATCAATAAGTAAGTATAGATATAGGATAAAGTATCTGTTGTCTAAATTTAGCATAGGTTGAACTTGATGGACCTTTGTCTTTTTTCAACCTCATCTACTATGTAACTATGTAACTTATCTTTATATAGCACTGTGTTATTATTATTATCTTTATATTGCACGGTGTTATTATTCTTATCTTTATATAGCACTGTGTTATTATTCTTATCTTTATATAGCACTGTGTTATTATTATTATCTTTATATAGCACTGTGTTATTATTCTTATCTTTATATAGCACCGTGTTATTATTCTTATCTTTATATAACACAGTGTTGTTATTCTTATCTTTATATAGCGCTGTGTTATTATTCTTATCTTTATATTGCACGTTGTTATTATTCTTCTCTTTATATAGCACTGTGTTATTATTCTTATCTTTATATTGCACTGCTAGTGAATGCAGCACAGTATATTGTAGGTACCATGTAGGCACAATGAATCCCTGGGCTAAAGAGCTTACACTTGGCACACAGAGTGTGTCTCCTGGCTCACTGTCCAATACCTTAATTGCAGGAACACTGCTCCTCTTCAAAGGGGACAAAGATAGAGCCTGATGACCCTATTAACTCCCCTAATAATTAGTTTGAGATGGGTACTCAGCACTTTGTGCATCGCGCAGCATTACTGGGATAATGAGGGGACAGTACAGGATTCCCATGGACTTTTTCATGTGTTGCAGAGACACAACAAGCTGGGGCAGGAGATGCAGGAAACCAGAATAATGACAATACAAAGGATTTACCCAAACGCCCAGCAGAACCTGGTGGTGACCGGGGTGGACTACCACAAAATCTGCCACTGGTACCTGCTGATCCACAGGCCAGAGCTCACCGAGACGTCCCTGCACCACAAGGTAACACGTGAGACCCCCAGTTAGAGGTGACAGGGTCTCTTATCATATTGAAATGGATAAGTACAGGATTATCCATTGAACTTTTGGCGCCAGGTTTTTTTCTTTGTTTCCAAGTATTTTCTGTTAGTACTGACAGTATTACTAGGCAGCCATTATATTTTATATTTTTACTAGTCACATTGTTGTTTAATCTTTAGCGCTTGTACACATTTTTTCTTTTTCACATTTTATATTGCACGGTGTTATTATTCTTATCTTTATATAGCACCATGTTATTATTATTATCTTTATATAGCACTGTGTTATTATTCTTATCTTTATATAGCACCATGTTATTATTATTATCTTTATATAGCACTGTGTTATTATTCTTATCTTTATATAGCGCTGTGTTATTATTATTATCTTTATATAGCACTGTGTTATTATTCTTATCTTTATATAGCGCTGTGTTATTATTGTTATCCTTATATAGCGCTGTGTTATTATTCTTATCTTTATATAGCACTGTGTTATTATTCTTATCTTTATATAGCACCGTGTTATTATTCTTATCTTTATATAGCGCTGTGTTATTATTCTTATCTTTATATAGCCCTGTGTTATTATTCTTATCTTTATATAGCACCGTGTTATTATTCTTATCTTTATATAGCGCTTTGTTATTATTCTTATCTTTATATAGCACCATGTTATTATTATTATCTTTATATAGCACAGTGTTATTGTTCTTATCTTTATATAGCACAGTGTTGTTATTCTTATCTTTATATAGCGCTGTGTTATTATTCTTATCTTTATATAGCGCTGTGTTATTATTCTCATCTTTATATAGCGCTGTGTTATTATTCTTATCTTTATATAGCACCGTGTTATTATTATTATCTTTATATAGCGCTGTTATTATTCTTATCTTTATATAGCGCTGTGTTATTATTCTTATCTTTATATAGTGCTGTGTTATTATTCTTATCTTTATATAGCACAGTGTTATTGTTCTTACCTTTATATAGCACTGTGTTATTATTCTTATCTTTATATAGCGCTGTGTTATTATTCTTATCTTTATATAGCGCTGTTATTATTCTTATCTTTATATAGCACTGTGTTATTATTCTTATCTTTATATAGCACTGTGTTATTATTCTTATCTTTATATAGCACCGTGTTATAATTCGTATCTTTATATAGCACCGTGTTATTATTCTTATCTTTATATAGCACTGTGTTATTATTCTTATCTTTATATAGCACCGTGTTATTATTCTTATCTTTATATAGCACTGTGTTATTATTCTTATCTTTATATAGCACCGTGTTATTATTCTTATCTTTATATAGCACCGTGTTATTATTCTTATCTTTATATAGCGCTGTGTTATTATTCTTATCTTTATATAGCACAGTGTTGTTATTCTTATCTTTATATAGCGCTGTGTTATTATTATTATCTTTATATAGCACAGTGTTATTATTATTATCTTTATATAGCACTGTGTTATTATTCTTATCTTTATATAGCACTGTGTTATTATTCTTATCTTTATATTGCACTGTGTTATTATTCTTATCTTTATATAGCGCTGTGTTATTATTCTTATCTTTATATTGCACGGTGTTATTATTCTTCTCTTTATATAGCACTGTGTTATTATTCTTATCTTTATATTGCACTGCTAGTGAATGCAGCACAGTATATTGTAGGTACCATGTAGGCACAATGAATCCCTGGGCTAAAGAGCTTACACTTGGCACACAGAGTGTGTCTCCTGGCTCACTGTCCAATACCTTAATTGCAGGAACACTGCTCCTCTTCAAAGGGGACAAAGATAGAGCCTGATGACCCTATTAACTCCCCTAATAATTAGTTTGAGATGGGTACTCAGCACTTTGTGCATCGCGCAGCATTACTGGGATAATGAGGGGACAGTACAGGATTCCCATGGACTTTTTCATGTGTTGCAGAGACACAACAAGCTGGGGCAGGAGATGCAGGAAACCAGAATAATGACAATACAAAGGATTTACCCAAACGCCCAGCAGAACCTGGTGGTGACCGGGGTGGACTACCACAAAATCTGCCACTGGTACCTGCTGATCCACAGGCCAGAGCTCACCGAGACGTCCCTGCACCACAAGGTAACACGTGAGACCCCCAGTTAGAGGTGACAGGGTCTCTTATCATATTGAAATGGATAAGTACAGGATTATCCATTGAACTTTTGGCGCCAGGTTTTTTTCTTTGTTTCCAAGTATTTTCTGTTAGTACTGACAGTATTACTAGGCAGCCATTATATTTTATATTTTTACTAGTCACATTGTTGTTTAATCTTTAGCGCTTGTACACATTTTTTCTTTTTCACATTTTATATTGCACGGTGTTATTATTCTTATCTTTATATAGCACCATGTTATTATTATTATCTTTATATAGCACTGTGTTATTATTCTTATCTTTATATAGCACCATGTTATTATTATTATCTTTATATAGCACTGTGTTATTATTCTTATCTTTATATAGCGCTGTGTTATTATTATTATCTTTATATAGCACTGTGTTATTATTCTTATCTTTATATAGCGCTGTGTTATTATTGTTATCCTTATATAGCGCTGTGTTATTATTCTTATCTTTATATAGCACTGTGTTATTATTCTTATCTTTATATAGCACCGTGTTATTATTCTTATCTTTATATAGCGCTGTGTTATTATTCTTATCTTTATATAGCACTGTGTTATCATTCTTATCTTTATATAGCACCGTGTTATTATTCTTATCTTTATATAGCGCTTTGTTATTATTCTTATCTTTATATAGCACCATGTTATTATTATTATCTTTATATAGCACAGTGTTATTGTTCTTATCTTTATATAGCACAGTGTTGTTATTCTTATCTTTATATAGCGCTGTGTTATTATTCTTATCTTTATATAGCGCTGTGTTATTATTCTCATCTTTATATAGCGCTGTGTTATTATTCTTATCTTTATATAGCACCGTGTTATTATTATTATCTTTATATAGCGCTGTTATTATTCTTATCTTTATATAGCACTGTGTTATTATTCTTATCTTTATATAGCGCTGTGTTATTATTCTTATCTTTATATAGCACAGTGTTGTTATTCTTATCTTTATATAGCGCTGTGTTATTATTATTATCTTTATATAGCACAGTGTTATTATTATTATCTTTATATAGCACTGTGTTATTATTCTTATCTTTATATAGCACTGTGTTATTATTCTTATCTTTATATTGCACTGTGTTATTATTCTTATCTTTATATAGCGCTGTGTTATTATTCTTATCTTTATATTGCACGGTGTTATTATTCTTCTCTTTATATAGCACTGTGTTATTATTCTTATCTTTATATTGCACTGCTAGTGAATGCAGCACAGTATATTGTAGGTACCATGTAGGCACAATGAATCCCTGGGCTAAAGAGCTTACACTTGGCACACAGAGTGTGTCTCCTGGCTCACTGTCCAATACCTTAATTGCAGGAACACTGCTCCTCTTCAAAGGGGACAAAGATAGAGCCTGATGACCCTATTAACTCCCCTAATAATTAGTTTGAGATGGGTACTCAGCACTTTGTGCATCGCGCAGCATTACTGGGATAATGAGGGGACAGTACAGGATTCCCATGGACTTTTTCATGTGTTGCAGAGACACAACAAGCTGGGGCAGGAGATGCAGGAAACCAGAATAATGACAATACAAAGGATTTACCCAAACGCCCAGCAGAACCTGGTGGTGACCGGGGTGGACTACCACAAAATCTGCCACTGGTACCTGCTGATCCACAGGCCAGAGCTCACCGAGACGTCCCTGCACCACAAGGTAACACGTGAGACCCCCAGTTAGAGGTGACAGGGTCTCTTATCATATTGAAATGGATAAGTACAGGATTATCCATTGAACTTTTGGCGCCAGGTTTTTTTCTTTGTTTCCAAGTATTTTCTGTTAGTACTGACAGTATTACTAGGCAGCCATTATATTTTATATTTTTACTAGTCACATTGTTGTTTAATCTTTAGCGCTTGTACACATTTTTTCTTTTTCACATTTTATATTGCACGGTGTTATTATTCTTATCTTTATATAGCACCATGTTATTATTATTATCTTTATATAGCACTGTGTTATTATTCTTATCTTTATATAGCACCATGTTATTATTATTATCTTTATATAGCACTGTGTTATTATTCTTATCTTTATATAGCGCTGTGTTATTATTATTATCTTTATATAGCACTGTGTTATTATTCTTATCTTTATATAGCGCTGTGTTATTATTGTTATCCTTATATAGCGCTGTGTTATTATTCTTATCTTTATATAGCACTGTGTTATTATTCTTATCTTTATATAGCACCGTGTTATTATTCTTATCTTTATATAGCGCTGTGTTATTATTCTTATCTTTATATAGCACTGTGTTATTATTCTTATCTTTATATAGCGCTGTGTTATTATTCTTATCTTTATATAGCACAGTGTTATTATTCTTATCTTTATATAGCACTGTGTTATTATTCTTATCTTTATATAGCACTGTGTTATTATTCTTATCTTTATATAGCACCGTGTTATTATTCTTATCTTTATATAGCGCTGTGTTATTATTCTTATCTTTATATAGCACTGTGTTATTATTCTTATCTTTATATAGCACCGTGTTATTATTCTTATCTTTATATAGCGCTTTGTTATTATTCTTATCTTTATATAGCACCATGTTATTATTATTATCTTTATATAGCACAGTGTTATTGTTCTTATCTTTATATAGCACAGTGTTGTTATTCTTATCTTTATATAGCGCTGTGTTATTATTCTTATCTTTATATAGCGCTGTGTTATTATTCTCATCTTTATATAGCGCTGTGTTATTATTCTTATCTTTATATAGCACCATGTTATTATTATTATTATCTTTATATAGCGCTGTTATTATTCTTATCTTTATATAGCGCTGTGTTATTATTCTTATCTTTATATAGTGCTGTGTTATTATTCTTATCTTTATATAGCACAGTGTTATTGTTCTTACCTTTATATAGCACTGTGTTATTATTCTTATCTTTATATAGCGCTGTGTTATTATTCTTATCTTTATATAGCGCTGTTATTATTCTTATCTTTATATAGCACTGTGTTATTATTCTTATCTTTATATAGCACTGTGTTATTATTCTTATCTTTATATAGCACCGTGTTATAATTCGTATCTTTATATAGCACCGTGTTATTATTCTTATCTTTATATAGCACTGTGTTATTATTCTTATCTTTATATAGCACCGTGTTATTATTCTTATCTTTATATAGCACTGTGTTATTATTCTTATCTTTATATAGCACCGTGTTATTATTCTTATCTTTATATAGCACCGTGTTATTATTCTTATCTTTATATAGCGCTGTGTTATTATTCTTATCTTTATATAGCACAGTGTTGTTATTCTTATCTTTATATAGCGCTGTGTTATTATTATTATCTTTATATAGCACTGTGTTATTATTCTTATCTTTATATAGCACTGTGTTATTATTCTTATCTTTATATTGCACTGTGTTATTATTCTTATCTTTATATAGCGCTGTGTTATTATTCTTATCTTTATATTGCACGGTGTTATTATTCTTCTCTTTATATAGCACTGTGTTATTATTCTTATCTTTATATTGCACTGCTAGTGAATGCAGCACAGTATATTGTAGGTACCATGTAGGCACAATGAATCCCTGGGCTAAAGAGCTTACACTTGGCACACAGAGTGTGTCTCCTGGCTCACTGTCCAATACCTTAATTGCAGGAACACTGCTCCTCTTCAAAGGGGACAAAGATAGAGCCTGATGACCCTATTAACTCCCCTAATAATTAGTTTGAGATGGGTACTCAGCACTTTGTGCATCGCGCAGCATTACTGGGATAATGAGGGGACAGTACAGGATTCCCATGGACTTTTTCATGTGTTGCAGAGACACAACAAGCTGGGGCAGGAGATGCAGGAAACCAGAATAATGACAATACAAAGGATTTACCCAAACGCCCAGCAGAACCTGGTGGTGACCGGGGTGGACTACCACAAAATCTGCCACTGGTACCTGCTGATCCACAGGCCAGAGCTCACCGAGACGTCCCTGCACCACAAGGTAACACGTGAGACCCCCAGTTAGAGGTGACAGGGTCTCTTATCATATTGAAATGGATAAGTACAGGATTATCCATTGAACTTTTGGCGCCAGGTTTTTTTCTTTGTTTCCAAGTATTTTCTGTTAGTACTGACAGTATTACTAGGCAGCCATTATATTTTATATTTTTACTAGTCACATTGTTGTTTAATCTTTAGCGCTTGTACACATTTTTTCTTTTTCACATTTTATATTGCACGGTGTTATTATTCTTATCTTTATATAGCACCATGTTATTATTATTATCTTTATATAGCACTGTGTTATTATTCTTATCTTTATATAGCACCATGTTATTATTATTATCTTTATATAGCACTGTGTTATTATTCTTATCTTTATATAGCGCTGTGTTATTATTATTATCTTTATATAGCACTGTGTTATTATTCTTATCTTTATATAGCGCTGTGTTATTATTGTTATCCTTATATAGCGCTGTGTTATTATTCTTATCTTTATATAGCACTGTGTTATTATTCTTATCTTTATATAGCACCGTGTTATTATTCTTATCTTTATATAGCGCTGTGTTATTATTCTTATCTTTATATAGCACTGTGTTATTATTCTTATCTTTATATAGCACCGTGTTATTATTCTTATCTTTATATAGCGCTTTGTTATTATTCTTATCTTTATATAGCACCATGTTATTATTATTATCTTTATATAGCACAGTGTTATTGTTCTTATCTTTATATAGCACAGTGTTGTTATTCTTATCTTTATATAGCGCTGTGTTATTATTCTTATCTTTATATAGCGCTGTGTTATTATTCTCATCTTTATATAGCGCTGTGTTATTATTCTTATCTTTATATAGCACCATGTTATTATTATTATTATCTTTATATAGCGCTGTTATTATTCTTATCTTTATATAGCGCTGTGTTATTATTCTTATCTTTATATAGTGCTGTGTTATTATTCTTATCTTTATATAGCACAGTGTTATTGTTCTTACCTTTATATAGCACTGTGTTATTATTCTTATCTTTATATAGCGCTGTGTTATTATTCTTATCTTTATATAGCGCTGTTATTATTCTTATCTTTATATAGCACTGTGTTATTATTCTTATCTTTATATAGCACTGTGTTATTATTCTTATCTTTATATAGCACCGTGTTATAATTCGTATCTTTATATAGCACCGTGTTATTATTCTTATCTTTATATAGCACTGTGTTATTATTCTTATCTTTATATAGCACCGTGTTATTATTCTTATCTTTATATAGCACTGTGTTATTATTCTTATCTTTATATAGCACCGTGTTATTATTCTTATCTTTATATAGCACCGTGTTATTATTCTTATCTTTATATAGCGCTGTGTTATTATTCTTATCTTTATATAGCACAGTGTTGTTATTCTTATCTTTATATAGTGCTGTGTTATTATTATTATCTTTATATAGCACTGTGTTATTATTATTATCTTTATATAGCACTGTGTTATTATTCTTATCTTTATATAGCACTGTGTTATTATTCTTATCTTTATATTGCACTGTGTTATTATTCTTATCTTTATATAGCGCTGTGTTATTATTCTTATCTTTATATTGCACGGTGTTATTATTCTTCTCTTTATATAGCACTGTGTTATTATTCTTATCTTTATATTGCACTGCTAGTGAATGCAGCACAGTATATTGTAGGTACCATGTAGGCACAATGAATCCCTGGGCTAAAGAGCTTACACTTGGCACACAGAGTGTGTCTCCTGGCTCACTGTCCAATACCTTAATTGCAGGAACACTGCTCCTCTTCAAAGGGGACAAAGATAGAGCCTGATGACCCTATTAACTCCCCTAATAATTAGTTTGAGATGGGTACTCAGCACTTTGTGCATCGCGCAGCATTACTGGGATAATGAGGGGACAGTACAGGATTCCCATGGACTTTTTCATGTGTTGCAGAGACACAACAAGCTGGGGCAGGAGATGCAGGAAACCAGAATAATGACAATACAAAGGATTTACCCAAACGCCCAGCAGAACCTGGTGGTGACCGGGGTGGACTACCACAAAATCTGCCACTGGTACCTGCTGATCCACAGGCCAGAGCTCACCGAGACGTCCCTGCACCACAAGGTAACACGTGAGACCCCCAGTTAGAGGTGACAGGGTCTCTTATCATATTGAAATGGATAAACTCCAAGATAGACTGGAGGTGAGCATGCCGTCCTTGTACTGTGCCCCCCCTGACTTGTTATGTGGTAATGTGCTGATCCATGTACGTGATAAAACAATAGGATTCATTCCTGGGCTGAAGAGCTAATACCCAAGGAGAGCCTCAATTAACTGATTATTGAAGCAACATCACATGGATCACAGTAAACCGACTTGATAGTCGGGCAACCTCATTACCGCGCATTAAATCGTAGAACTGTACATGAAATAAGTACAGCTCGACAGTTAGATTGGATGCTCTTTGGGCAGTGGCGCCTTTTCCTAATGTTACTTTTATGTTGAATCACTTATTCCTATGATGTCACATGTGCTGCTATGTACATGGATTGGGGCATATAAAGAAAGATATACATACATTCCTGCAGTGATATACCTACCTTTCTGGAGAACACTGCAGGGCTGCAGGCTTCTGGCATTGGGGGGGATATAGTGTTTGGGATATCAATGGGCTTGATCTTTTCAATGCAGAAAATCTACAAGGTATAGAGAGATTCAGATACAAGGCATAGCTCTTTAATAAAAGTCACTACCAATGCATAGGAAAGCCTTACACATACAGTACAAGACTTACCTTTTCTCCTGGAGATAGGTGAAATAATAGCACCCGATAGTAATTGTCCGCTAGTTATAGAAATTAGGGTTTCCAGTGTTTCAGACCAACTGAGGATACCTATGAGTTATTCATTCATTATAGGAAAGGAACTAGATGTGAAGAATCAGGCGGAAAAGAACATGGTCACACCAGGACGTCTCCTATTAACTGCTGGGCGACCAGGTATGCTGTCATTAGAGGAAGTGGTACAGAGAGTTGGTGACAATATGGATATTCAATTTGGGTCAAAAGAAGATCATTACGAGACACCACTTCTCTTTCAGGGTAAGCTAGCAACCTTAGCCTGGCCCTTCTAGTTTTACAGTTTTAGTGAAAGGACTACTTTTAAATTCCCAATAAAGCATTTTATCGAAGGTAACAACAGTGATAACACAGCCATGTAGGTCGGAGAAGCGGTACTTATAGTAGTTTGAATGTCTCATTGAATGACTGCAAGACAGACAAGTATTGACACATTGTGTACCAGTTCTCTGTTTGTCTTGCCACAGTCTGTTGTTGTAGTACGTCAACATTTAGTAAGGTGTCTATGTCCTATGTGAGGTAGCACGACTATAGATCAGATATTTTGTGTCTGCGATGGAAGCCTGTGTGTGTACAAATACCAATAAAAGTCTAATGTTTATGTAACGGTGTTTTCCCTGGGCCCTTCTGATCCTTACCCATATGTAGAAAATCCCCCAATTACATGGATGTGTATATGTGTGGTGCACCTGCTACAGTAGCTTACATGACTCCTGAGTCTCCCGCTGGATGTTAAGGGGAATATCACCATGACAGGCGTTTGAGGTAGTGTCCTACTCACATCTGGTACAGCGCCTCCACCCCATCAGGATCCCTACGGCAGCAGGGGGAAGTATCTGATGGAGAACTCCTTCTTGGTGCCTCCTTCTGCTGAATAACTCCACACTCACACAGAAGGGATCTTTTGAACCAGGGCATCTTTAATGTCATCTCCTCTGGCAGACTGCCCATCATAGCGGTCGTACTTAGCCGCACATTTCCATGAGGTACTCCATTCAGAAGGTTCCTCCTCTATTAATTTAGTTGCTCTCCACCTCTCCCCTAAGGGAGATCCACCAGCTGTGCCAGGTCCTTGGACACAGTGTGTAATCAGCTTGCACTGAAGTATCTGACAGGAAGACTTGAACTGCTGCAGACACTTCACTCAGGAACATAAGAATCACACAATCATAACAAGACTTTAACTTTAGGCAGTTCTGTGTCTTATATAGACTACAGAAGAGACCCACCTCCTGTGTCACTAACAGTGGACACAAAGCATGTTGTCACTTCCTTTGCTACATATGACACTTCACCAGGGTTTGAGGGCAAACCTCCATGATAGTTACTGGCAATCCTGCCTACTTACCAGGATTACTGCCAGCATGAGAGAGATCTGAACAACCAATTTTACACATGGCTACATTTATATAAAAGCACCAGCTCTGTTACCTCTAGAAGTCTTCCAATGTAATAAGGCCATGCTATGTTTTAAACTTCCTACTAGGAGACAGCCTTGTTCAAGTAGTATAGGAACATGAATCAGGGTAAAGGGCCCAGTATCTACTACTTTTGCGGTGGGTAGATAGGAGAAGAGGACATCCCTGGGTACACTGGAAACAGATGAGGAGAGGAGTGATGGTGGCATTTCCTGCATGATAGTAGTTGCTACAGTACTGAATAATCTAGAACTCGTGCAATCGTTGGGCTTTGCTCCCTTTTGTATTTATATGTCTAAACTAACATCTGTATATTTTCTCTTACTGTCTGAAGAACGCGGTAGCTATAAAGAGAAGACTATGACTACATGTGCATTAGTACCAGGTGAGGAGAGGTTTGGTTTGCACAAGATAAATCCTTTACTTCCTTAACACCCCCAGTCCCTCACAACACAATACTTTTGGTGTTGAGTGATAGAGATGGGTGAACCTGTTGGAATCCGTTCTGGATATTGTTATTCATTAATGACCAGAAGTTTTTGCACCATGGGGGGGGGGGGAAGAGATCTGGAGGTGGGTCAGGTGAGTGATGAGCGGATGGGGGAAGTGCAAACATGAGCGGGTGGGGGAAGTGCAGACGTGATGGAGTCCTGAGGTAAGTGGGCGAGGAAGCGAGGAAGTGTAGAGGTGTGCGGATGAGGAAGTGCAGATGAGAGCCGGAGGAGAAAAGGATGAATGAACTGTTTGCGGCGTGTATGTATGTATGTATGTATATATGTATATTTACCTTCCTTTACCTTTACCTTTACCATCCTTTTCTCCTCCGGCTCTCATCTGCACTTCCTCATCCGCTCACCCGCACACCTCTACACTTCCTCGCTTCCTCGCCCACTATATATATATATATATAGCAAATGGAAATATTACTGTATGCTCATTTGCATGTCTTAGACAGGTCTGCAACCCTGCCTTTCACCATTATCACCCAGCACACACCGCTTCCACTGCAAGGGATTCTGGGAAATGACATACAAACGAGCACAAAGTGCCACCATTTGTCTCAAGCCCACATTACATGAACAACATTTAAGCCTACGCATGCTGCTTTAAACACAGCTTTTAAACACAGCCTGGGATGAGATGCAAAGCCAGTAAGCCCATTCACAGACAGGCTGCTTTGACCTTGTGGGTCTCTTCAGTGTGAGGTTGGTTGTACTGGCTCTGCTTGTTTGAGACAAGAGTAGGTCTTCACCACACATTATTAAGGTTATGGTGGGCAAAAAAAAAAATTGTATCCTGTGATGAAGACTCAAAGTAGAAAGTCCAGGATACCAAAAGGTGGTGAAGGGGTTAATAAAACCCTTCCATTGTGATTTCAGGATAATATAACTGAACCTCGCAGTGTGGTACTAGATGTCCACTGTTCTCAAATGAGAGCTGAAATAAACCTCAGTATGCAGTACTTGCAGTATGATCAGATAGTAATAATAACTGTAAACAGTAATCTCACCTAATTGTGAAGTACACGTGGGGTTAAGAACAATATGGTGTGGTAACCCGCATAAATATAGGACAAAGTGGGTAATAACAAACACTTAGCTGTTTAGAAACACTTATATAACACTAATAGTAGTAAATTGTTAGAGCAGGATGTACAACAGGCCTAGGTTAATACCAAATGTAATAGTCACTGATAACATGCCTGCGTCTAATGCTTGTTTAACCCATGTTCCCCCTCCCCCCCCCCCCCCCTCGTCGCATACTGGACCCCTAGGGTGTAGTGAGGGCTGGCTACATGTATGTTGGTGGTGCGTACCTGTGAGGAACAGGAGGGCCTGAGTCTCCCGCGATGGTATAGGGGACAACAGGGACAGGCTTCTGGGGTTAATGCCTTCATCTTTAGCAATGGTGCCGCACCTCCATCTCTGGTAAGCCCTTAGGATGTAGGGTGAAATCCTTCCAGAGAGCCCTTTGCCTCAGGGCGAGAGATTTCAGTCTCACACACACGTCTTTTTGTAAAAGCAGCAATGTCTCTTTATTCTCTCCACAACAGCAGCACACAGCAGCACTCAGGTACAGGGTACAGGGTCTGTTCCTCCTCCTCATTTTTCTCCAGAAGGTACTCCCTCAGGATGAGCTGTCTGGAGCTCCAATACTCCAAACCTCCACCCCAAGGTATAGGTCCTAAGGGTGAGGCTAGCTTTCCCCTCGCCCCCTTCAGGGCGAGGGGCATTGGTCCACCGCACTAGAGTGCTATCAGCTCTACTCAATCTGGCCTGAGCGTCTCCTCCCACTGTCACCTTCAACTCCAAGACCAGACTGACCCAGAACACACAGGAGCAGTCTACTAAATTGAGACAGCCCTGCCCATCATGATGTCAACAGGCCCCTCCCCTGTGTCTGTTGCCTTCCACACAGGGGGTCTACCTCCACCAATCAGGCCAGGGCTTGAAGCAGGGGAAACCCATGATAACTACTGGCGGCCTGCCCTTAGCAGGACTTACACCAGTAGGAGGATAGATATATAGCCCAAAATCTTACTAGGGCTACACTCTCCCTCAGGTGGAATCCAATGGTCCCCACTTGGACCTAGCTTTAGCAGCTCCATCCTGCAGGTGAACAATCTGGGAAACAAACACAGTTCATAGTTAGTGTTGACATGCAGACCATCCACCCAGATGGCGTGAAACAGAAATCACACGGTTACTTTCAACATGGAGAACCAACTTGTAATAGTTTCTCTGGTCAGGCTTCCATACTTCCTGCCCATTATGATCTGTTACTTTCACATAGTATGGCTGTACCGACCCATACTCCGGCCGATACACTACACTGTGCATGTATATACTTCTCCCAACACTCCAGGCCCGGACTACATCACATATTTTATCTTCATTGTGGTAACCCGCCTTCCCGAACCTCGTTCACAAGTACTCCATCACTGCCTCTCTGAGCCAGCTATCTTTCTGCTCCTCAATTTCTTGCATTATTGGCTCCAGCACATAGGGAAACTTGTAGCCATGCGACTGTCTATACCTGGTTACTTTGGCCCTGTCTGCTCGGCTCAACTTGGTAAGTTTCCGGTTACCCGCCCTGCTGGGCAGTACTCAAAACTCAGGCTCCTCAGGGGCAACATCATCATACAATATGGCAGCCCCCTTAGGAAGGATTGTCTTCTGCTCTATCTCCTGGTATCTATGCTCTAACTCATCCGCCACCTCCTGGGGAGAAAAGGCACCTACAGCCCACCAATGGTCAACTATGTTGTTTCTTATGAGCAGGAACCTCGTACGGTCCATACCCTTGTGGTATCCTGTAAACAGCGGTGCCCACCACTTGTCATGGTGCTCGTACCCTGACACTGCACTGGAAGTACCTGCCTCGGACTCTGTTTGTGAAGACACACCTGACGTGACCGCCTCAGTAGAGTGCGAGCCTCTGCGTCTACCTCTGGTAGTATCGGTGTAAATGGTGGGTTCATCTTGTGCACCACCTTACCCACAGGCCCTGCCTCCGCAGTAGTATGGGACCCTCGGGCCCTCCCTCTAGACACAGGAGAAATGGTATAGGGTTAGGCACACGTATCACATTGGCATATGGTATCTCCCCATCAGACCCTTCATCACTCAGTTCCCAATCCCTCCAATCTTTAGAGTATTTGGGGTTCTTACTCAACTTATCCCCGCTAGGTCCCGGTGTCATGACTCGTGACAGGGCACAGGCAGTGGCCGGGGCAATGGCGCTAGGGGCAGGGGCTGGAGTATCAGCAATGTCCGTTATAGTGTCTATAAGTCGGGCAATTCCGCGACCAGTGGGCAGTTTTCGACTTGCCCTCTCCGGCGTGCTTCGTGCTCCTCTGGATCTGCCTTGGGCCTTCAGTGTGGCCAGCGCAGCTGCCATGGCTGCTCCTCTTGCTGCAAATAACACTGCCGGGCCTCCGTGCCAGCCAGAACCGGAAGTGACATCATCGCTGGTGCCCGCGGAATCTCCATCCGCTCCGTGGTCTCGCACCGGAAGTGCGTCGAGGACCGGAAAAGGCGGTGGTGTCTCCTCTGGATCGCGGATGGGCAGGTAGGCCACAAGTCTTTCTCTCTCGTCCTCTGCAGGTTCCGTCTTCGCTTGGCGGGAGTAAGGGGGTGGTGGTGTCTCCTTACCACTCCGCTGCTGGCTGATGCTCTCTGGCTCCTCCGGAGCAGTCTCGGATCCCGTCTCCGCCGCTCTGGGAGTCACCACGGCCATGGGACTTCTACGGGCCTCAGGCCGCACCAGCGCTCGCTGTCGGGGGTTGTCCGACTCGTCGCCTACCTCTCTCTGGTAAGTGGACCGCCATCTTTATTACAGCTGGGGTGGTTCACCGGTAGGCGCATCGCCACCGATGGGACGCCATCTTCTTCCTCCGAAGACGACTTGATCGGATCCACCGCTAGGGAGTCACCTGGGTCTTTCGCCGCACCGCATGTGGGTATTGGTATAAAACGGGCCCGCTCCGGTACCTCCACTGCGGTCGCGCTCTTCTCCGCCGGAACCTCTCTTGGCTCTGTAGTTGGCTGGGCCTTGGTTCCCACCTCAGCGGTAATGCAGGGAACTAGGGCAGCCTCATCCGCCGTCTCCGCCACCTCCGTTACAGTTCCCGGAGAGGCACCCCGAGGGGTCTTGATCATTGGCCATGGCTCGGTAGGCCACAGGTAGAACGTGCCACATTGAGGGCATCGTGCTTTCGTGCTTGGGGCCGGTCCAGGTGTCCTGCAGTGTATGCACAGGCACCGGGGGTACTCTCGGCCGTCGATCTCCACCACCAGGAAGCCTCCTGGAAGCTGGAAGGTGGTCATGCTTAGTTCTGACATTGTTTGCTCAGGGGTGGAACAGTTCAGTTTGTCAGCTCCTTGCTCTTTGAATGCCAGGCAAAAGTGAAGTTCCTCGCTCTCACTTCCTGTCCCTCCCTTCTCCGGAGTGGATGCTTCTGATTGGCTCTTGCAGTGCCCCCTCCCTCTGGGGGAAACAAGAGGAGGGGCACTCTCTCGCTCAGCATGACGTGGCTTTGTCTGTCAGCCAGTCACTGCACAGATGGGTGGGCTTTCGGCTTTCATGCCGCTCCGCTCATTTTGCAAGGGATCTGGGTTTGGCGCCAAACCCCTGCACATCTCCCGCCACATTTCTCTTACAGTCTCTTTGCACGCCTCACGTGCGCGATCCAGGATTGGCGGGAGTCGCTATTTTGGGATGGCTGCTAGCTGCTGGGCCATGGATGGCGCTGCTGTCGCCATTTTTAACTCCTTCTTGCTCCGCGGAGCACATGTAGTGACGGCCGCCATCTTTAGTGAGCCATGTCTAGTGCATAACTCGTTCCTAGACACTGACTGCTCTCAGACTGCTCACTGACTGCTCTCTGCATGCTCTCTCTGATTGCTTTGCCCACTGATATGATGTGGCATACCCCAGGCTAGGCAGAACTCTTTCTCTGTGCACCGCACTCGCTGACGGTTCCTGCAAGTACTCGGTGGTGTGTTTTATGTGGGTGCTGGCTAGTATACCCGGGCATCTCCCTAAGTATGGGCATCTCCTACTTTTGGCCACTCATAGTGCGGGCCCTGGGCCATGGTCCCTGGACAAGTTACTGGACAAGGCTAACCCCCTTGTCCCTGGACAAGGCTAACCCCCCCAGTTGCCTCACACTATCTGGCTCAAGGGACTAGGACAGCTATAGCCACACACCCATCTTACAACACCCTCTTAGGGCACCCAGGGCGTACTGTGCGAGAGTCCACGCTCCCCTGACTACCCCTGGTATGCATATATTCCCTACTCTCTACAGCACTTGCATGGAAGGTTCACTTAGCTCTTCCAGCTCTGCTTCGCTGAAAGCCTGTCCTGTTCTGGCCGCCGTCCCCCCCCCCCGGTCGCATACTGGACCCCTAGGGTGTAGTGAGGGCTGGCTACATGTATGTTGGTTGGTGCGTACCTGTGAGGAACAGGAGGGCCTGAGTCTCGCGCGATGGTATAGGGGACAACAGGGACAGGCTTCTGGGGTTAATGCCTTCATCTTTAGCAACGGTGCCGCACCTCCATCTCTGGTAAGCCCTTAGGATGTAGGGTGAAATCCTTCCAGAGAGCCCTTTGCCTTAGGGCGAGAGATTTCAGTCTCACACACAAGTCTTTTTGTAAAAGCAGCAATGTCTCTTTATTCTTTCCACAACAGCAGCACACAGCAGCACTCAGGTACAGGGTACAGGGTCTGTTCCTCGTTCTCCTTTTCCTCCAGAAGGTACTCCCTCAGGATGAGCTGTCTGGAGCTCCAATACTCCAAACCTCCACCACAAGGTATAGGTCCTCAGGGTGAGGCTAGCTTTCCCCTCACTCCTTGCAAGGTGAGGGGCATTGATCCACCACACTAGAGTGCTATCAGCTCTACTCAATCTGGCCTGAGCGTCTCCTCCCACTGTCACCTTCAACTCCAAGACCAGACTGACCCAGAAAACACAGGAGCAGCCCACTAAATTGAGACAGCCCTGCCCATCATGATGTCAACAGGCCCCTCCCCTGTGTCTCTTGCCTTCCACGCAGTCAGGGGTCTACCTCCACCAATCAGGCCAGGGCTTGAAGCGGGGGAAACCCATGATAACTTCTGGTGGCCTGCCCTTAGCAGGACTTA
Organism: Ascaphus truei; assembly: GCF_040206685.1. Taxonomy (NCBI): domain Eukaryota; kingdom Metazoa; phylum Chordata; class Amphibia; order Anura; family Ascaphidae; genus Ascaphus; species Ascaphus truei. The sequence goes on from NW_027457309.1 coordinate 312,380, forward strand.
CACCAGTAGGAGGATAGATATATAGCCCAAAATCTTACCAGGGCTACACTCGTAATACTGTACTACTAGTTATATTATCCTGAAATCGCAAGGGAAGGGATATATTAACCCCTTCACCACTTTTTGGTATCCTGAACTTTCTACTTTGAGTCTTCATCACAGGATACAATTTATTGTTTAATGTTCGTTTTAACCACCTATATTTTAGGATAAAGATATATGCTTTTAAGATTATTACAATACATCCAGGTTATGACAGAGTGCCCTAACTGGGTTACTTTCTCTGCGTGTGCAGGCTTATATTAATTGTAAGGAAGAGAATGAGGATTTTTATACAGTACAAGGTTTGAAGGAAAAACTCAGGGAAATTGTAGCAGCTGCAGAGGTGTGGTACAGATATGTTTCATCACTAACCATGCTTGTAGATTACACAGATGTCCTCTATAGTGGAAATGGAGACATTCTTCCCTCCTTCTCCAGCACACATCGCACATTCTTCCAAGTTCTCCGATACAAGGTGTGAATGACAAAGGCCAGTACAGGTAGTCCTCGTTATCCAATGCTTCACTTTACAACGAATGGCATATCCAATGCTTTACAATGCCTCCCTTTGGGCCGTTTTTCGAAGCCGGAATGCGTTATCCAACGCTCACCGCCACTGATTAACATGGGACTCACTTTACTATGGTTTCACTATCCAATGCAACTTCAAGACCGGATTCCGTTGGATAACCGAGGACTGCCTGTATGGTCATTCAGACTCATATTCAGCAAAGTGCATACGCAAACACAAATTATTAATAATACTAATAATAATCACAATAATAAAATGTAATCTTCACTCTATTTGCAGTTTCATTGTGCGACCGAAGTATGGATACAGAAAAAGGATGGATTGAATACATATTTGCCACCTGTGTTTTGCTGGGTGTTGGGATAGGAATAGGTAAGGGTGTTCCAATCATATAATAATATTACCCTCTGTAGTGGAACTCATCTCTCATTCAGATAAGTCCAATAGTAATACAGCACTACAATAACACATCCCTTCCACGGTTTCATGAACAACGTGGGTTTCATTATACATTTTATCATATTCTCGGTATTGGAGATATCAGATACAGTACTGTACATTTATAATAGTTTGTGTTTCTGTAATATAAACCAGTGGAGAAATCATTACATTTTTTCCCGGTACATTATGACTCAGAAGTACAGGAGAAAATTCATACACAATTTACAAATGCACTTATTTTATCATGACGATCATAATTCAGCTAGAATTTCCCATGTGAAACCTTGCTCCTGTTAAGTGATACAAGCCATGCGCCCAGCTTCAGAACCGAGTGTTGGGGAACTAAACTGATACTAGGACAGTCATTAATAACAAGTTCCTGCCTGCAAAACCTCAGGAAACAGAATGATCAAACAAAAAACGGGGGAGTAACATGGCGGCGGGGGAGTAACACGGCGGTGGGGGAGTAACATGGTGGCAGGGGAGTAACACGGCATCGGGGGAGTAACACAGCAGCGGCGGAGTAACATGGCAGCACACCCCAGGAAGAAGATTCCTCTGTGGGATCGAAACATCAGATTTTTGTGTCTGTTACAATACAATTCTTTATACACTTACCTCTGAGTGCTGCCTCTCTTTGCTGTTCTGCTGCCCTGCTGGATGGTAACATACTCTTTGCATTATTTATGGGACTAGCACCAGCCTTATTTTGATTACAACGTTGGAGTGCTTGCTGTTTTTCTTACACACACACACGACCCCCCCCCCACCCAACCTCACATAGGGTGTCCTTGAGTGTCTCAAGCTCTGGCTACATGTCTGAATGTGGTGCGTACCTGCTGGCAACAGGAGGGCCTAAGTCTCCCGCAGTGACATGGGGGACAACAGGACAGGTTTCTGGGGTTGTGCCTTCGTTCGCCTCAATGGTGCAGCGCCTCCATCTCCTGCAGGCCCCAGGTATATGGGGTGGAATCCCTTACAGCATAATTTCCCTCCAAGGGACGAGAGATTCCAGTCTCACACACTGTCACTTTAAAATCAGGACTCTTTATTTGCCCTTTCAGCAGCAGCAGCTTACAGGTACAGGCAGTCGCTCTCAGCCGGCTGTCTCCCTTCAGGATGTCCCCCTGACTCCATTCTGGGCCTAGGGCACCCAGAGTGGGTCTAGCTCTTCCCCTGCCCCCTATGCAGAGCAGGAGGTATTTGGTCCACCTATGGCCTTATAGGTCTAACAGCTCCACTCCTCTCACTAGCTAGGAAGTGACACTGCCCTAAATAGCTTCAGCAAGCACCGCCCCTGTGTCTCTTGATTGGACACAGGGTCAGGTGACCTACCTTCACTGATTCAGTGCAATGTCTGAAGCAGGGAAAATCCATGAGTACTCCTGGCAAACCTGCCCTTACACAGGAATTACTGCCAGGAGAGCAGAAATATAGCCCAAACTACACAGGGCTACAAATATATATATATATATATAACAATCTAGGAAACATTTTTATATATATATATATATATATATATATAAGTGTTTCCTAGATTGTTATATACAATAGGTTTGGATGTTTCAAGAAGATTGTTATCAACCTATATGGCATAGGCCTGTATTAACCCTTATCTCTTGTTATTTGATCACAGACTACTTGAAACCCGATGCCCTGTTTTCAGCCATCTTTTCCGTTGGCATCTTGCTTGCAGTGGGGGCACTAGGTAAGAAGGGCTGATTGATTACAATTTCACATACTTTGCTTGGACCACTTAACCATACAGTAGTTTAAATACAAATGCAATGGGGCACCATGATGTGTAAATGCCTTATTAATCCATCTGTCAAGGAGCAGCAAAGAAGAACCTGGGCTAAGGAATACACCCCGAAGGATTGAGACAGGGCAAATGTTCTATCAGCCACTGATCTATCGATCCACGCACCAAATCCATCTCTATACCCAAATTCTCAGCTAGCGTTAAAGACCAACTTCCCAATAATCCTCGAGAGTCGCCTCACACAAACAGGCCCATACTTACTAAGCTGCCTTCTGTTATAAGGCACATTCAAATCTATACAGTGAAAAAGAAAAAATGTGATAGCGCTAAAGTTTAAACACCAATATGATAAATAATAAAATAATATCCTTTACATAAAGGTAGGCTGCCTGGTACCTACTGCTGGTACAAACAGATAACAACGTGAAAAAAGAAAAACCTGGCGCCAAATGTTCAAATGGTAAGTCCTGTGATCCTCAAAGAATCTGCACACATGCTTGACAGGCCATGGAACGAGAAAAAGAAAAACAAACACAAATCATAGCGTAACACTGCTGGGTAAATCAGTATAACACTAAGAAACATAAAACAGTGAGACTCCTAGTGACAGACTAAAAAATAAACAATTTATTAAAACTAGAACTATGTCATAAAATAAGCACTGAAACAAATGGAGAACAGCTGGTCGTCTGGTGATGGTAAAATCAAAACCCTACTTACAACAAGCAGGGTAATACGCGCGAGTGTGCCCGTACACTTAAAGGGACAGGGGCTGCTGTCTGGATGCCGGGGGCTAACAGAAAACTGGAAGCTCTGGATCAACTGCTCAATCCAAAAGTTCAATGCTATCCTCAGGGTGACTATGTCACCTGCCCTACGCGTTTCGTAGATGTGAATTTTCTTCCTATGGGGCTACCTGAGGAAGTAGATTCACATCTACGAAACGCGTGGCGTGCAGAGACAGCCTGTGAACCAGGAGGAGGTAGTAAGGGGAGCTGGCCACATGTGCTGTTGGGCTGTGCACCCTGAAGACCAGCCTCCATCACTGGCACGGTTCCTGTACACCACAGAAGGGATTTCGGGTGAGAGCACCGGCGGAGCAGAGCTTACACTCTGCCAGGACTACCCCCTGCGCCGAGAGGACACTGTTGTTACATCGCCTGTTATTACCCTGCTTGTTGTAAGTAGGGTTTTGATTTTACCATCACCGGACGACCAGCTGTTCTCCATTTCTTTCAGTGCTTATTTTATGACATAGTTCTAGTTTTAATAAATTGTTTATTTTTTAGTCTGTCACTAGGAGTCTCACTGTTTTATGATTTACTCAGCAGTGTTACGCTATGATTTGTGTTTGTTTTTCTTTTTCTCGTTCAATGGCCTGTCAAGCATGTGTGCAGATTCTTTGAGGATCACAGGACTTACCATTTGAACATTTGGCGCCAGGTTTTTGTTTTTTCACATTCAAATCCATGGTATGTAGAATGTCTTTGTCACGCCTGTATGCTCGCAGACCTGGCAAGATCCCAGTACTGAGGTGGAAACGGTATGACACCACACACCCACAGCAGTGGGAGCAAGCCCGGAGTGTGGTATAGCGTTGCTGGGCCTGTAATAGAAGTTGTTGTTATACTTGCAACGCTTGGAGGTGTCCGTGAGAATAGTCGTGTCTGTTTGCCAAAGTTCAGGAGTCCAGAGAGTAGAGTCGTCAGAGGATAAGCCAGGTCCTAGGAAGCCAGAGGGTAGCGAGGTAGAGTTCGTAGCAGGGTTCAAGGGATACCAGAGAGCAGAATAGTCCAAGACAAGCAGGGGTCAAAAGCCAAGGAAATCCAAGGTAAACACAGGAGCAGGATACAGCAGGGACACAGAGGGAGCACAGCATAGGTCAGGTACAGTGGCGACACTATTAATTCTAACACGGCCGTCACCGCGGTTAAAAAACACCGCGGGCACCGCGCGGCAGCACCCCGCCACGAACCGGGAAGGTTCGCGGCCGCTTTCCAGTGCCCCGGGTGCTTTAAATAGAAAGCACCATAGCGCATTTCTATTGCGGCGCGGGATAGACCGGGCAACGTGCAGGGAGCGCGCATGCAACTTTTAACAACATGCCCGTCACATGCCCGGCCAGCTCCCGTCTTTTGTGAGACTAAGCTGTGCCGCAGCAGTACACACAGGGAAACAGGAACTAGGCAGAGCGAGGAATAAGTGGACAGACATGGGTAATAAAGGAGGGAACACCAATAGGAAAGAGGGGAGGAGTAGAGAGAGAAGTGGGAGACAAACGGGATAGGTCAGGGAGAGAAGAGGAGGAGACAGAAGGGGCAGTCAGGGGAATGGCCTTCAGGGTTTGGGAGGCGGAGACATGACAGCCTGGATAAGAGGAGCATGTGCGCGCGCCCTCTGTAAGCTGGGGATGCGCACGCACAGGCTGCAGCATGGAGACAACCCGCAAGGAGCAAGGGGAGGCAGCAGAAAGAGCACCAAGGCCAGGGAAGGGCCGCGCACGTGCGCCCTCCGAGGGCAGAGGAGACGCACGTACCGGATGCACCAGGGAGATGGTCCGCAGGGAATGAAAGGAGGGGGCAGACGGGTCACGGCGCCCAGAGGAGGAGCATGCACACATGCCCTCCGTGAGTTGAGGGGGCGTACGTACAGGCCGCATCACTAGGCACGCGGAGCACCGCGCCATGGGCACCACGCTGGGACCAGGTAAGGGAGAGGAGGAAAGGGCTGGTAAAGGCAATGCGGGCACCGCGGGAGAGAGGGAGCGAGGGGCATCATAGCAGGGGCTCAGGGACCATGTGGGTATGCAGACCTGCGGGGTACGCGCTGCGGTAAAGGGAGAGAGGTAGAAGGCAAAGGAGAAGAGTGGGAAGGAGCAGAGGGAGTGACAGGAGAAGGGAGAGAGGGACCAGGAGGGGAAGGAATCCCCTGAATCGTCACAGTATCCCCCCTTGAGGATCAATCTCCGAGTGATCCAACCACGGTTTAAGGGGGAATTTCTGGTGGAATTGGGAGAGCAATCTCGGGGCATGGACATGATGTGCAGGTACCCAAGAACGTTTTTCAGGGCCGTAGCCCTTCCAGTGTACCAAAAATTGAAGCCTATCTTTGGACCAAAGTGAGTCAATGAGCGACTGTATCTCGTACTCCTGTTGGCCCAAGGTGGAGACTGGATTGGGTTTCCGAGAGGCATCGGGAAAATGGGGGCTGGAAAAATATTTTTTTAAGGAGGGAGATGTGGAACACCGATGGAACCTTCATGGTGGGAGGAAGATCGAGATGATAGGCCACCGGGTTGACCTTCTCCAAAATTTTGAATGGTCCCAGGAATCTAGGAGCCAATTTGGGTGATGGAGTCTTGAGTGTAATATTTTTGGAGGACAGTCATACCAGATCGCCAGGTTTGAAGGAAGGACCCCTCTGACGATGACGGTCGGCCTTGGTTTTCTGTTTGGTAACCGCAGACTATAAGGTCTTGCGGATCCTTTTCCATGATTCTTGTAGATTGGCGATATGAGAGTCAGCTGCAGGAACACCTGAAGGAGCAGGTGAGAGGGGAAGGCTGCTGGGATGAAAGCCACAGTTATAAAGAAGGGTGACTCCTGAGTAGATTCGTTTTTCAGAGAATTTATGGCGAATTCGGCCCATGGCAAAAGATCCACCCAGTTATCCTGTGAGTCAGATATGGAGCATCTTAGATACTGTTCGAGAATCTGGTTCATCCTTTCAGTCTGACCATTGGTTTGTGGATGGTATCCAGAGGAAAACAAGAGAGAGATACCCAGTCTTTGGGAGAAAGTCCACCAGAATTTTGAGATGAACTGAGACCCACGGTCCGAGGCAATAGAAATTGGAACGCCATGCAACCAGAAAATGTATTTGGAGAAGACATCAGCCAACGTGGCAGAATTAGGAAGACCCTTGAGGGGGGTGAAGTGTGCCTGTTTAGCGAACCTGTCTACTACGACCAGAATGGTGTTCATCCCTTTGGAAACGGGTAGTTCAACAATGAAGTCCATCGAAATGTGTTTCCAGGGTTGCTCCGAAATGGGAAGTGGTAAAAGAAGTCCAGAAGGTTTATGATGAAGAGTCTTACTCTGGGCACATACAGGACAAGCGGTGGTAAATTTGAGAATGTCTTGATTCATCTTGGGCCACCAAAAGGTCCGTTTAATGAGTTCAGCTGTCCTTTTGAAGCCTGGATGGCCAACTGCTCTCGAGGAATGACCCCAAAGTAACACTTTATGGCGAAAGCGTGGAGCTGAGTAAAGGCGTCCTTCTGGTACCCTGAACCTGCTGGGAATATGGGCTTGAGCCTTGTTGATCTCGTCCAACACATCGAAGTTGTTAGCGGAAATTATCACTTCGCAGGAAGGATAGGCTCCGTGATTTCCTTAGCTTCCGTCTCAGTGGCGAACTGACGAGAAAGGGCGTCCGCTTTAACATTTTTGGTACCAGGAATATATGAGATGGTGTAGTTGAAGCGGGAAAAGAAGAGTGACCAGTGAGCTTGGCGGGAACCCAAATTTTTGTGGTCCGTGAAAATAGCGATTGGTTCTTTGGAACCCTCCAAAAGATGTCTCCATTCTTGAAGATCCAGGGGGAGGGAAGGGAGCAGGATCGTCAGGAACACCCAGAAAGAAACATATAAATACAGATCATGGTGTGGTATGAAAATACATATGAGTCAGAAATCCGGAAATGCTTGGCTCTTATGAATAACCTACTTACAAGATGTAAGATTTAAACCAGCGTTTGTATAGGTAAAGATGAATATACTGGCTCTTCTATTTGGGATCGCAGACTGCAGCAGACTGGTAGTTTAAATGGTATGCCTGCTGGGACCTTCACTTTCACAGTACAGCAATCGCATTCATTCAGAGAAGAGAGGAAAACATAGGGTTTCACCAGGTAACACCAATTTTATCGTAGTAGCATAAAACATATGTACTCACAATATATAATGTGAACACAGTCACATAAAGGTATCTTTTAGGGCAGCGGCGGCTTGGCAGATGGGAAAAGCGAAATCCATACGTTTTGTGAGGGAATCAGTGTATATTCCCTGGAAGGTTGAGAGTTTTTTCAGTTTCACCACTTATATTTATAATTTTTTTAGACCACCTGCACTGTGTTAAAGCGCCACTCTAAATCACTGGGTTTCACGTCCATTCTTGAAGAGCCAGTTAATGGCCAAAAGTTCATGGTTACCGACATCATAGTTCCTTTCGGCCACTGAGAACTTCCGCAAAAAAAACCCACAAGGGTGAAGTTTCTCTTGAGGGGAAGTCCTCTGGGAAAGAACTGCACCAGCTCCTACGTCCAAGGCGTCGACCTCCAAAGTGAAGGGGAGGGAGGTATCCGGATGACGAAGGATGGGAGCAGAAACGAACGCCTTCTTGAGTGTCTCAAAGGCGGAAATGGCCTCAGGTGACCAGGATGAGACGTCGGCGCCCTTCTTGGTCAGTGCGGTGATGGGGAGAGCAATAGAAGAAAAAATTTTGATGAATTTTCTGTAATAATTGGCAAAGCCAATAAAACGCTGCACAGCCTTGAGTGAATTAGGGAGCGGCCAGTCGAGGACCGCCTTCAGCTTCTCTGGATCCATGGAGAAACCTTGGCTGGAGATGATATAGCCTAGGAAGGCAGTAGAAGCCTGGTGGAGCAGACATTTCTCCATCTTGGCATACTGGGCCACTGGAGAGGCAGAATACCGGACCAATCAATGCGTGGATTGTGGAGTTGAAGCCAAGGTAATCCAAAAATAATTTGCACGGAAGGAGAGTGAAAAATATCGAAGATATTTACCTCCTTATGACCATCAGCCAGGGTCAGGGTAAGAGGAATAGACTCCCAAATGATAAACGCCGGTTGGAGGGGCCGTCCGTCGATGGCCTCGAGGCCAATAGGGCTCTTCCTTCTGACCATGGGAATTTGATTCTCCAATGCGAACTGCTGGTCCAGGAAATTACCACCCAATCCTGAATCGACGAAAGCTTCAAACTTTACGAGAAGGTTAGGGCCCTCCAACGTGGCTGGAAGCATACATTTCTTTGGGAGCTTCGGAAGGAGAAGGGCAAGGAAAGACAGTACCCAGTAAAAGCCCCTCTACCTTTTCTGGGTGCGCCCGTTTCCCGGCTTCAAGGGACAATTCTGGAGACGATGTTCCACAGAGGCACAGTAGAAACACAGCCTGTTCTGGCGACGTTGCGCTCTCTCGGTTGCCTGGAGTTGTTGACTGCCGACCTGCATTGGTTCCGGCGCCTCCAGGGCCAGGAGAGAAGTAGTGGGCGACCTGTTAGAAACAACAGAAGAAGAAGAACGGGTACAGTGTCTTTCGTGCAGTCGCTTCTGCGTACGCTGATTCATGCGTACGCACAGGGTGATTAACTCTTCCAGGGACGTAGGCCGGGCATGAGTTGCAAGATCGTATTTCTACGTATCTGTGAGTCCGTGAAAAGTATGCAGCGGCGAGAGCCTCATCTTTCCATAGTACTTCGGCGGCCAGCGTACGGAACTTGATGACGTATTTGGCAGCTGCTCTTCGGCCCTGAGAAATGTGAAAAAAAGAGAAGGCGGCTGTCTCACGCCGTGCAGGAGTGTCAAAGAAAAGTTGAAATTCACGTCTAAATAATGGGTAGTCTTGTGTTACTTCACCCTTGCGCTCCCATAGGGGGAGGCCCAGGCAAGAGCGTCTCCGGTGAGCAGGTCGTGTATATATATGTAGAAACAAAAAAGTAAAAACCGGGCGCTTCTTAAACTAAAATGAAACAATATATAGTCTATACAGTGACAGTGACAGTGATATATAAATTTTAAATTTTAAATATGTATCATATGATATGACAAATAACCTCCACCAATAACAGTGAATACAATAGTGATGTGAAATACAATAAATAAAGATAAAAAGCAGCTCTACACCCTTTAAACGGACTGTCCAGGTCCAGGTAGATCTTTTGGTAGGTTGGTATTTGAGTGGAGCGCTGTGTGTCTCGTGAATATGAAAGAAAAAGATATATATAATGGTGCAGATAGTATAAACAAATAAAGTCTCAAGATAACTCTGCAATGGTGTTACTCACAATTGACAATGTCAATATAAGGCGTATCAGAGACACTTCTCTCTCTGATAGGAGCCCTTTAATGGATACCCCCTCAGAGTGGTGTCTTGATGACGTGTCAGGAAGCTTGTTGGTGGTCAGGGTTTTACTCCCAAGGTTTGTATAAAAAAGAGAGAGAGAACGCACAATAGTATAGTATGGTCTAAAATAGTGTATTAGCAGCAATGAATAGACATATGCATGATGCACTCACATTTCCAAAATGTTTTACGTTCGAGGGAGAGTATTGCTGGTTGTAGAGAGTGCCGGTGTCTTCAGGAGCGGCAGAGCACTTCCGCGTGTATCACATGTGTCCGCGTCACGTCCTGTGACGTCTCGGGTTGGGGCGGAAGAAGCTGCCCTGCGTGTCTGTCTCCGTGCCAGCACCTAGCTCCAATGGTCTCTCCAGCTCAGTCACCTCCCACAGTAGATCGATTCTACGCGTTTCGCTGTGGCTTCTTCAGGAATCGGATTTGGTGAACCCCATGTGTCCCTCCTTATATTTATAGTCCATGATCAAATACAGATGGCCAATCAGGGGGTACAATACAATGATTGCCAATCAGTATATGTATTGAAGCATTGGCTAAGGAGGTGTGTTTACAATATCACAATACAATATTAAATAAATACAGACAGGCTCTCATTTGCTAATACAATCAGAGATTATTGCAAAATATACACTCAAATAACTTAATATACTTTAATATGTTTTAATCAAATATGAAATAATAATAATAAAAATGATAAAATATAGTATAAACGGCGCTGGAGGAGGTGGAAGTCTAAATTGGATGAGGAGATAAACAAAATTAGATGCATATAAATTGCATTAAAATTGACATTTCTAAAAAAAAATTACTAAAATGTTCAGAGCATTAAAAGTAGAATGTAAAAAATGAAAAAAATGAAAAATGAAACTTATTTAAAATGGTTATATCAAGAAGGCGCCAATGTCTATATCAACATTGAGACCCTTTGGATTTAGGGTCTGCATTTTGTGAATCCAAAATGTTTCCCTTTTAGCTAGTGTATTTAATCTATTGCCCCCTCTCCAATGTGTCGGGACATGCTCTATACCTTTAAAAGTTAAAAATTTGGGATTTGATTGGTGATGTAGACTAAAATGCTTAGAGACATTGTGTGTTAATATACCCTTCTTGATATTTAAAAGATGCTCTAAAATCCGTACTTTAAGAGGCCTTGAGGTACGTCCTATGTATTGGAGACCGCAAGGACATTCTAAAATATAGATAACGAAATCTGTTTTACAATTGATATACCCCTCAATTTTAAAAATTTCACCAGTGATGTTTGATTTAAAACTGATTTTGTCTTTATCTTTATTAATACATGCTTTGCATGTATAACAGCCATAGAAGCCTTTGGGTTTATCTAGCCATGAGTGTGTCTCTTCAGATTTCTTTCTAAAGAATGTTGTTGGTGCTAGCCTACTCTTAAGATTGGGTGCTTTTTTAAAAATGACAACAGGTTTATCTGGTATGTGTTCTTTTAAAACTGCATCGTTTTTTAAAATATGCCAGTGTCTTCCTATAATCTGCTTGATTTGTGATGCTTCTCTATTGTATTGTGTGAGGAAAGCTACATTAAAATTTATATTTTGTGTTATATTTTTTTCCTTTGTGCTTAATATTTCTTTACGGTCTATATCATCCGCTCTTTTGACAGCTTTATTTATAGTCTTCTGATTGTATTTTCTTTCTTTAAATTTGTTTAGAAGAATCTCTGATTGTTCGTGATATATATTATCTTCTGTGCAATTTCTTTTAATTCGTCTTAGCTGTCCATATGGGATATTACGGATCCATTCCGGATTGTGGCAGCTACTCTCTAGTATGAAGTTATTACTATCTACCTTTTTGAAAAAGGTTTTGGTTTTTATTGTATTGTTTTCCACATAAATTGATAAATCTAGAAATTCTAACTCTTCTTTACTCCAATTGGTAGTGAATTTGAGATTTCTTGTATTTTCTCCCATATGTGTGAAAAAAACTTCAAGTTCCTCTATGCTGCCTCTCCATATGAACAGAATATCATCTATAAAACGATTCCATGAGACCAAGTTTGCACCAAATTTCTGGTTGGACCAGATGTAATCGTCCTCCCAGACTCCCATAAAAAGGTTCGCATAACTTGGTGCAAACTTGGTCCCCATTGCGGTTCCTTGTTTTTGCAAATAATATCTATTATTAAACCAGAAATAATTCTTCTCCAGGATGAAGGATATAGATTCAAGCAGAAAGTTGATCTGTTCATCCTTCATCTCAATATCTTTTCTTAATATACTGTCAATAGCTTTTAACCCATCTGAGTGTACAATGGAAGTATACAGGGATGTGACATCCGCTGTTACCAAAATGTATTCCTCACTCCATTTAATATTATCTAAAATGTTTATCACATCTGTTGTATCTTTTACATAGGATTTGAGAGTACTGACATATTTTTGTAGATGACAGTCAATATAGTGTGATAAATTACTTGTTAAAGACTCTATACCTGATATAATTGGTCGGCCTGGTGGGTTTATTGGATCCTTATGTATCTTAGGGAGAAGGTAGAATAGCGGGAGTTTTGCATTTTCATTCCAGAGATATTTATATTCTCCTTCATTTAGGATTCCCTGTTCTTTTCCTTTGATTAATAATACTTTCAGGTCGTTGGAGAAACGCTTTGTTGGATTATCCTTTAATACTAAATATGTGTTTGTATCTCCTAAGATTCTATTGGCTTCTCCCTCATAATAAATACGATCCATAATAACAACTCCCCCACCTTTATCTGCCTGTTTAATAACAATATTTTCATTCACAGTTAAGTCTTCTAATGCTTCCCTTTCTTTTTTTGTTAAATTATGTTTAAATTTTGTAGGCTGTTGTGTCAAAAGATTAAAATCATTAAGTACCATTTGATAAAATACTTCTAAAAAATGACCTTTTTCATGACTAGGATAAAAAGTAGATTTTGGTTTCAGTGCAGTATGTTTAAAATTGTATAGTGGTAAAGTGAAATAAGGCGCAAACAAATAAAAAGTGAACACTGATAATAAGTGACTAATCAAAATCTTAAATAGGTGATAATGTGATAAAATTTAAATCAATACAGCTTCACCCCCTGCTCTGGAACCCACAGGAAGGGGTAGTCTTCACTCTTCCCCCACAGTAACAGCAAAACACACAAAATCCACGGGGAGCATGGGGAGGAAACAAAAATAAATTTAAGTGCAGCAAAAAAAGGCAACGTGGAAAAAAGCCTTCAAATGACTTGGCTCTAATGAATTAACTACTTACAAGATGTAAGAGTCAAATAGGCAGGGTTGACTCAAACAGTCACAGGTAAGTGGATGATGCAGTTGTCATCAGAGTGGATCGGGTCCCCAGGATCACGTACCCCAATGTTGAGAGAAAAACTGGCATAGCACAGGACTCCTGAGGAAGAAAGCAGTTGCTTTTGAAACGCGTAGAGTGGGAGTTTTCATTCAGACCGGAGCATACAGCAGAGAAGTTGCAGGAAGATCCAGCACTCACCGCGCGACGAACCCAGAAGTGACGTCAGACGCCAGTCGGAGCAGTGTAACAGCTGACCGGGGGCTGAGGCAGAGGAGTGGGGGAACGTTGCAGGACGGTGAGCCAGCTGGCTAAAATCTTCCTACACTAATGCAGTGTGATATGCCCGTATTTTATTGTTAGAATGTGAGTATAATATTTTATTGTTATAAAGCTATTTTATCTCGAGTGATCTGTGCTATGCCAGTTTTTCTCTCAACATTGGGGTACGTGATCCTGGGGACCCGATCCACTCTGATGACAACTGCATCATCCACTTACCTGTGACTGTTTGAGTCAACCCTGCCTATTTGACTCTTACATCTTGTAAGTAGTTAATTCATTAGAGCCAAGTCATTTGAAGGCTTTTTTCCACGTTGCCTTTTTTTGCTGCACTTAAATTTATTTTTGTTTCCTCCCCATGCTCCCCGTGGATTTTGTATGTTTAAAATTGTCATTGGTTCTGTTTAAGGGTAATTGTTCGTTCGTATTACTAATTTCTCTCTTAATTGATGTTTGATTTAAAAAATGTCTTTGTACGGTAAGTTTCCTTAAAAACAAATTAGCATCAATAAAAAGTTTAAAATTATTTGGACCAACAGTGGGTGCAAACGTGAGACCCTTTGAAATAACATTTTGTTGAAATTCAGTTAAAATTAGTTTACTTAAGTTAAAAATGTTCTTTGTATTTTTGTTGTCAATTTTATTTAATATGTTTCGTCGTCTTCCTCTTCCTCCTCCTCTTTTTCCTCTATTCTTCTCTTTTTTATTTCCACAGGGGATTTGTCTACCTCTAGTGGAGAGAAGCGATTCTGTGTTGCCCACAAATCTGTGGACCTCCCTATCCCTAAAAAATTGGCCTGTGCTGGTTCTGAGATGTTGTGTCGTTTTAATGTATTGTTTTTAGAACTCTTTACTACTGTGTCTTTATGACGAATAGTATCTTCTCTTTTTTGTAGGGGTTTCTGATATTTGGAGTGTGGGTGTGTCATAGGTATTTTATTTGAAGTGCTTGCTATAGCATTCTCCTCTCTGTGTGTAATGTTTTCTCTCTTTGAATTGTCTATTTTGTTTGGTTCAGGATGATAGATTTTATCAGCATTTCTTTTAGTGTTCCAATTATATTTTGTACCTTTGGCATAGTCATCTTCATCCCTTTTGTATTTAATTTGTTTGTTAGTCACTAGATTATTTTCAAGGGATTCTAACCTTTTTTGTAGTGTGATATCATTTTCTTTAAATACAGGATGATTCATCAGGGGTTCTATAGTATCTTTTATAATGCTGATTTCCTTGTCCAAAATAGCTAATTTCTTTTGATGTTGGGATATAATGAGTTTCATGAGTTCCTGCGATGCATTGTCTAGGATATTGTCCCATGAACTCATGAATGCCATATCATCAAGATCAAAAGATGGTTTTTTCTTAAATCTTAGACCTCTTGGGATAAGTTTGTTGGATATATATTGGTCTAAAAAAAGTGTATCTATCCATTTCCTTGTGTCCTTAAATAACAATGCTTCCAATTTGGTAAATTCCCTATTCAAAATTTCTCTTTCACTCAATTGCATAGAATTTGCTTGTGGAAGAGAAAAATCCAATTTTAAATTTCGTTGTTGTCTTCTAGTGAAGACATTGGAGTTTGTACCCTCCATTTCACAATATAAGATGCAGCCTCAGGTTTTATGAACAAAGATATGTAGAAACAAAAAAGTAAAAACCGGGCGCTTCTTAAACTAAAATGAAACAATATATAGTCTATACAGTGACAGTGACAGTGATATATAAATTTTAAATTTTAAATATGTATCATATGATATGACAAATAACCTCCACCAATAACAGTGAATACAATAGTGATGTGAAATACAATAAATAAAGATAAAAAGCAGCTCTACACCCTCTACACCCTTTAAACGGACTGTCCAGGTCCAGGTACCTTCTCCCTAAGATACATAAGGATCCAATAAACCCACCAGGCCGACCAATTATATCAGGTATAGAGTCTTTAACAAGTAATTTATCACACTATATTGACTGTCATCTACAAAAATATGTCAGTACTCTCAAATCCTATGTAAAAGATACAACAGATGTGATAAACATTTTAGATAATATTAAATGGAGTGAGGAATACATTTTGGTAACAGCGGATGTCACATCCCTGTATACTTCCATTGTACACTCAGATGGGTTAAAAGCTATTGACAGTATATTAAGAAAAGATATTGAGATGAAGGATGAACAGATCAACTTTCTGCTTGAATCTATATCCTTCATCCTGGAGAAGAATTATTTCTGGTTTAATAATAGATATTATTTGCAAAAACAAGGAACCGCAATGGGGACCAAGTTTGCACCAAGTTATGCGAACCTTTTTATGGGAGTCTGGGAGGACGATTACATCTGGTCCAACCAGAAATTTGGTGCAAACTTGGTCTCATGGAATCGTTTTATAGATGATATTCTGTTCATATGGAGAGGCAGCATAGAGGAACTTGAAGTTTTTTTCACACATATGGGAGAAAATACAAGAAATCTCAAATTCACTACCAATTGGAGTAAAGAAGAGTTAGAATTTCTAGATTTATCAATTTATGTGGAAAACAATACAATAAAAACCAAAACCTTTTTCAAAAAGGTAGATAGTAATAACTTCATACTAGAGAGTAGCTGCCACAATCCGGAATGGATCCGTAATATCCCATATGGACAGCTAAGACGAATTAAAAGAAATTGCACAGAAGATAATATATATCACGAACAATCAGAGATTCTTCTAAACAAATTTAAAGAAAGAAAATACAATCAGAAGACTATAAATAAAGCTGTCAAAAGAGCGGATGATATAGACCGTAAAGAAATATTAAGCACAAAGGAAAAAAATATAACACAAAATATAAATTTTAATGTAGCTTTCCTCACACAATACAATAGAGAAGCATCACAAATCAAGCAGATTATAGGAAGACACTGGCATATTTTAAAAAACGATGCAGTTTTAAAAGAACACATACCAGATAAACCTGTTGTCATTTTTAAAAAAGCACCCAATCTTAAGAGTAGGCTAGCACCAACAACATTCTTTAGAAAGAAATCTGAAGAGACACACTCATGGCTAGATAAACCCAAAGGCTTCTATGGCTGTTATACATGCAAAGCATGTATTAATAAAGATAAAGACAAAATCAGTTTTAAATCAAACATCACTGGTGAAATTTTTAAAATTGAGGGGTATATCAATTGTAAAACAGATTTCGTTATCTATATTTTAGAATGTCCTTGCGGTCTCCAATACATAGGACGTACCTCAAGGCCTCTTAAAGTACGGATTTTAGAGCATCTTTTAAATATCAAGAAGGGTATATTAACACACAATGTCTCTAAGCATTTTAGTCTACATCACCAATCAAATCCCAAATTTTTAACTTTTAAAGGTATAGAGCATGTCCCGACACATTGGAGAGGGGGCAATAGATTAAATACACTAGCTAAAAGGGAAACATTTTGGATTCACAAAATGCAGACCCTAAATCCAAAGGGTCTCAATGTTGATATAGACATTGGCGCCTTCTTGATATAACCATTTTAAATAAGTTTCATTTTTCATTTTTTTCATTTTTTACATTCTACTTTTAATGCTCTGAACATTTTAGTAAATTTTTTTTAGAAATGTCAATTTTAATGCAATTTATATGCATCTAATTTTGTTTATCTCCTCATCCAATTTAGACTTCCACCTCCTCCAGCGCCGTTTATACTATATTTTATCATTTTTATTATTATTATTTCATATTTGATTAAAACATATTAAAGTATATTAAGTTATTTGAGTGTATATTTTGCAATAATCTCTGATTGTATTAGCAAATGAGAGCCTGTCTGTATTTATTTAATATTGTATTGTGATATTGTAAACACACCTCCTTAGCCAATGCTTTAATACATATACTGATTGGCAATCATTGTATTGTACCCCCTGATTGGCCATCTGTATTTGATCATGGACTATAAATATAAGGAGGGACACATGGGGTTCACCAAATCCGATTCCTGAAGAAGCCACAGCGAAACGCGTAGAATCGATCTACTGTGGGAGGTGACTGAGCTGGAGAGACCATTGGAGCTAGGTGCTGGCACGGAGACGGACACGCAGGGCAGCTTCTTCCGCCCCAACCCGAGACGTCACAGGACGTGACGCGGACACATGTGATACACGCGGAAGTGCTCTGCCGCTCCTGAAGACACCGGCACTCTCTACAACCAGCAATACTCTCCCTCGAACGTAAAACATTTTGGAAATGTGAGTGCATCATGCATATGTCTATTCATTGCTGCTAATACACTATTTTAGACCATACTATACTATTGTGCGTTCTCTCTCTCTTTTTTATACAAACCTTGGGAGTAAAACCCTGACCACCAACAAGCTTCCTGACACGTCATCAAGACACCACTCTGAGGGGGTATCCATTAAAGGGCTCCTATCAGAGAGAGAAGTGTCTCTGATACGCCTTATATTGACATTGTCAATTGTGAGTAACACCATTGCAGAGTTATCTTGAGACTTTATTTGTTTATACTATCTGCACCATTATATATATCTTTTTCTTTCATATTCACGAGACACACAGCGCTCCACTCAAATACCAACCTACCACGTGTATATATATGCCATTTTAGCACGACCAGTGGGAAACAGGGAAGGGGACATCTCAAACTGCACCTCACATTGGTTTAAGAAACCGCGGCAGGCGAGGGGGTCCCCATCATAGCGATTTGGAGAGGGAATCCGTGGGCCCGGACTGGCGTAGGTGGTAGCCACTATTGGCGTAGAAGCCATGGAACCCTCCTGAAGGGACCGGTTAGCCAGTTGCTGAGAGACAGTGGATAGCTGATTGTTAAACTGTAAGGCCTCAATGGAAATACTTGTACCCACCTCAGGGGGGTCTGCGTTTTTTGGGCTCTGCATAATGTCACGCCTGTATGCCCACAGACCTGGCAAGACCCCAGTACTGAGGTGGGAACGGTATGACACCACACACCCACAGCAGTGGGAGCAAGCCTGGAGTGTGGTATAGCGTTGCTGGGCCTGTAATAGAAGTTGTTGTTATACTTGCAACGCTTGAGGGTGTACATGAGAATAGTCGTGTCCGTTTGCTAAAGTTCAGGAGTCCAGAGAGTAGGGTCATCAGAGGATAAGCCAGGTCCTAGGAAGCCAGAGGGTAGCGAGGTAAAGTTCGTAGCAGGGTTCAAGGGATACCAGAGAGCAGAATAGTCCAAGACAAGCAGGGTTCAAAAGCCAGGGAAATCCAAGGTAAACACAGGAACAGGATACAGCAGGGACACAGAGGGAGCACAGCATAGGTCAGGTACACACAGGGAAACATGAACTATGCAGAGCGAGGAAGAAGTGGACAGACAGGGGTAATAAAGGAGGGTACACCAATAGGAAAGAGGGGAGGAGTATAGAGAGAAGTGGGAGACAAACAGGATAGGTCAGGGAGAGAAGAGGAGGAGGCAGAAGGGGCAGTCAGGGGAATGGCCTGCAGGGTTTGGGAGGCGGAGACATGACAGCCAGGATAAGAGGAGCGTGTGTGCGCACCCTCTGTAAGCTGGGGATGCGCACGCACAGGCTGCAGCATGGAGATGACCCGCAAGGAGCAAGGGGAGGCAGCAGAAGGAGCACCAAGGCCAGGGAAGGGCTGCGCGCGCGCGCCCTCCGAGGGCAGAGGAGATGCACGTACCGGATGCACCAGGGAGATGGTCCGCAGGGAACGAGAGGAGGGGGCAGATGGGTCACGGCGCCCAGAGGAGGAGCATGCACGCGCGCCCTCCGTGAGTTGAAGGGGCGCACGCACAGGCCGCGTCACTAGGCGTGCGGAGCGCCGCGCCATGGGCACCACGCTGGGACCAGGTAAGGGAGAGGAGGAAAGGGCTGGTAAAGGCAATGGGGGCACCGAGGGAGGGAGGGAGCGAGGGGCATCATAGCAGGGGCTCAGGGACCGCGTGGGTATGCGAGACCTGCGGGGTATGCGCTGCGGTAAAGGAAGAGAGGTAGATGTCAAAGGAGAAAAGTGGGAAGGAGCAGAGGGAGTGACAGGAGAAGGGAGAGAGGGACCAGGAGGGGAAGGAATCCCCTGAGTCGTCACAGTCTTCTTGTCATGGAAGGTGCCTTATTGCACAAAACTGATAAGTAAATATAACCCACAGTCCCTCACCACATCCTGTCTCTTACACCTCTGCGACATCGCAAGAATATTCTCCATTTCTATCCCTTTCATATAAACCCCAATTAGGCAGCGCTCCATCCGCTCACACTGGCAGTAAATGGCGCTACATCTGCACCGTAAACCTGTTCATTAGTTTATATTAGAGCAGTGCTAGTCCTGAAAAAAAAAATTCTGATTAAGTCGGGCCTGTTATATTGAGAGGTTGTGTGCAAACTTTATTTGAATAATCGCATATTGCACACACAATTGTTGTGAGCATCTAAATCCGTGGGTTAACTTGAAAATTGGCATGCTAAAATGATTCCAACTTTACACATGTAATTTTGCCTTTGTATCCTGGAGTATATAACTGGGTATAGCTACAGAAGGAGGATTATTATAGAAACTTCTTCTCACACAGAATTACATCCCTCTACCTTTGTTCAGTGAGAGTTGCTGCATCTGCTCACTCACAATATTATCGTTATGCCAAAAGAATAAGAGTAATGTGAGAATTAGGGCTTTATAATGACATTTCGTATTAATAATACATATGTAAAGTGTGACAACCCGGACAGCAGAACACACAGGAGCAGATGGATACCCACCACAACTAAGCAAGAGCTACCCCCCACCCCATATGATAACACACAAGGGGGTAGGGGGGTACACCCAGGGGACGTGGGGGAACTTGCAGAGAGAACTATACCAGGAAGAAGGGGCTCAAAGAGCGTGGAGGGGACCCAGGAGCAAAGAGGGGTCAAGGAGCAAAGAAGGGTCCAGAAGGGAAGAGACAGTAGGCAGGCACAATTCCAGGCAAATGGGAAGTCAGACAGTCATAGGTCAATAACAGGAAATCCAGCAGTGAGGGAAGGGTCTAAATAACATAATAAGTCTAGCACAGAAACAGTTGAGCCTGGCAAGCAGCAACAAGACAGGAGAGTAACCTGTTACAGCAGCGATGAGCAAGAGAGCAACCTGTTGCAGCACCGTGGAGGAGGAGAGAACTTCCTGGACCTTTATAGTACAAAACCAGTAAGTGCTTCTGCAAAAACGGCAAAGCCTGGAAAACTGGAGTGGGTCAGAGTATTGCACCTGGGTTAAAGAAACAGCCGGGGAAAGCCGTCATGGACCATTTGGAAACGCAGTCGGGACATAACAAAGCCCTTATTAATCTCAATTCTCTTTAATGTTCTAAAATACAGATTTGCTTTTCTTATATTGTAATTTAGCTGAGTTCTAAGTGTTTTTTCCCTTTTATGCCATTTATTCCCTTTTATGCCTTTCACCCTCCTGCTTTGTTAAATAGTCCACATTTAAGAATTTATCTGGTTAAAAATGTAAAAATTAAAAATAGAGGCCAAAAACGATATAATAACTTTAAAATGGCACACAGGAATTACTTGGTATATTTCAAAAGGACCTGTATGGATGTCTGGATAATAATGTAATTGTTTGTAATACTGTATACTATGCTTGTAACATATTTTGTGTATTTTATGTATATAGATTTCTTAATAAAAAGCTTTGATAAACAAAAACAATAACTGACATTAGTTTGGTCCTAGGACTGACCCCTTAAACATGTCTCCAACATTATTTTGGTCCTAGGACTGACCCCTTAAACATGTCTCTAACATTAGTTTGGTCCTAGGACTGGCCCCTTAAACATGTCTTTAATATTAGTTTGGTCCTAGGACTGACCTCTTAAACATGTCTCTAACATTAATTTGGTCCTATGAAGGACTGACTCTTTAAACCTTGACTCCTAATTACATGTGTGTTTTATGTTTTCAGTGCTATATTTGATTCAGGAAGATGAGAAAGTGGAATCCTCTATGTCAATATCAGGTGAGAAAAAGATGGATACTCTCACTTCTAAGAGCCCTCTGCCATAATTTCATTGACCCTTTACGTGCGAAGGGCGAAGACATTTTGGAGCATTTGGTGCTAGTAATGTTCTAACCACAGTGACAATTATATTTCTAATATACACTTCGACAAATAATATATGCTCTATTTTTAGCAGAACTTATAGATTAAAATCATTTATTTGGTGCAAGGTTATTTCCTCCATATTACAGTCCAAATGCTTAATAAATGAAGTCAAGTGAGTATGAATTCATAAATATTTAATTCAATGTCACACTTGCACAATTAATATATCCTTGTGTTCCACACACTTAAAGCTACCAGAACATGTACACATTTTATATGTAAAGAAATGCTTCAGAGATATAGAAAAAGCTATAAACAGTGACGAACATATCTAACAGTAACAATACTATATATCTCTCCAGCATCACTATGGCATACACATTTTTATAAAATTAGATTTTTTTACCGCATATAATTTGTAAAACTAATCTTATTTCAGTGTTTTTTCCAAAGTTATACATGTTTGTAGGAAAAAGAAAAGAAAAAAAAAAGAAAAAAAGATAAACCGGCGCCTTACAAGTCCAATGTGATGACTAACAAAGTCCTATGGATGAAGGGTATTGTCCAAACAGTGGTTCAAGTGATACCAAATGATGAATATCCCTCCGTGGACAGGTGAATATGTGGAAATAAACACAAAGAAAATTATAGTGCAGTATGTCAATGAAATGCACACTAACACATGAACAAATCAAGACAAAACAATACTGACAAACAAGACTAACTAAACAAACAATAGCAAGGCTAAAATATGAATAAAAGCTATTTTAATGTAAAACAACATAAATGATGAGTGAGGGGGACTATGAGTGAACCAGGTCCAGATGGTGTAAAATCAGAGCTCTACTTACAAGATTCAAAACGTAAGTTAGCTGTAACAGACGTGCTCACCACAAACCTTGACCGGACCGCGGGGCTGAGGTGGGGAAAGATATACACCGACCTGAGACCACGAAGCCTGATCCGAGTTGCGAATTCCGTGGTCGTACGTAGCAGGGTCGGGACTGGAGAAGGCAGGATAATCCGTGGACAAGCCGGGGTCAGGATAGGAGAAGGCTGGGTAAACAATATCCATGCTGGGGTTTGGCAACAGGACGCTTGGGAGTAGATTTGCAGCAGTGAGCAGATTTGCAGCAGGTAACAACGATGCAGGCCTCTACAAGGAGAATATGCAGCAGGTATCCGGAAGCACCGATGCAGGCCTCTGCAGGAGAGAATAGGGGATCCAGTGCGTCAGCACAGAACAACACCCCCTAGCCGGGTACAGCTGTGAGTAGTGGAGACCACCGGGAGAAGGAGATTGCAGCAGGTAACAACGATGCAGGCCTCTACAAGGAGAATATGCAGCAGGTATCCGGAAGCACCGATGTAGGCCTCTGCAGGAGAGAATAGGGGATCCAGTGCGTCAGCACATAACAGCACCCCCTAGCCGGGTACAGCTGTGAGTAGTGGAGACCACTGGGAGCAGGAGATAGCAGCAGGTAACAACGATGCAGGCCTCTACAAGGAGAATATGCAGCAGGTATCCGGAAGCACCGATGTAGGCCTCTGCAGGACTGGAACAGGATACCAGGCACAAGAAGGCCTAGCAGGCCAACCACAGGCTGTGGCAAACACAGTACTAGAAAGTCTATGACCAGCAACTTCCTGGTGGGCGGGGCAGGAGTTAAGTAGAACAGACAGCCAATGAGAGAGAGCTGCACAGGAGGCAGCCTGAAGCAGGCTGCAGTTCAATAGCAGAAGCAGGTGATTCTGATTGCAGGTACAAGGGAAGGTTTTCCTACAAGCTGCAAGGTTCTGTAAGGACAAGGTTTCAGCAAAACCCAGGAGCGGATTCCTTACATTAGCATATGATTCAACATAGGAACAGCACGATTACTCCTGCTGGCTTTTGGCACCACGCCACTGGTAAGACCTGGAGGAGCACTCATCCACGGGACCCGCCCCCTAGTGACGGAGTATCTACCCAGAACAAGCAGGGAGCTGCACTCCCTGCTTGTTCTGGGTAGATACTCCGTCACTAGGGGGCGGGTCCCGTGGATGAGTGCTCCTCCAGTTTCCTCCGTTCACTGTTTACTCCGGCCGCGTCACTCAAGTCTCTCCTCCACAAATACAGCTCTAAAATGAAACTTCCCAACGCGTTTTGTGCGCATGCGCACTTCCTCAGGGGGACCTGGTTCACTCATAGTCCCCCTCACTCATCATTTATGTTGTTTTACATTAGATTAGTTTTTATTCATATTTTAGCCTTGCTATTGTTTGTTTAGTTAGTCTTGTTCGTCAGTATTGTTTTGTCTTGATTTGTTCATGTATGAGAGTGCATTTCATTGACATACTGCACTATAATTTTCTTTGTGTTTATTTCCACATATTCACCTGTCCACGGAGGAATATTCATCATTTGGTATCACTTGAACCACTGTTTGGTTCATCCATAGGACTTTGTTAGTCATCACATTGGACTTGTAAGGCGCCGATTTATCTTTTTTTCTTTGTATCTGTCATCTGATTGTACAATCAGTATCTACCAGGCAGCCTAGCCCAGTTTTAAGGGGCAGTTTATTTAGGGTCATTCACCCACTTAAAGTATCATTTAGCGCTGTTCACACCGTCTTTTTTTTTCCTTTTCATGATTCAGGACCTCAATCCCTTATTCTCCGCTCTTGAAATCTTGGTTGCCTGACTGAGAGTCATACCTGTCAAATGTAATCAGTATATTATATATATATATATATATATATATATATATTGTGACAAACGCCCTCTTTTGTAGTGCTGACGTCTGTCTGGGTTCTTCCCGACACAGTCTTCTAGGGTTAATTATACAAAAACAGGATCATGCAAAGTATTACGTTGCTTAACTCCGGCTTTTGCCTGTTTATTTTCATCCAAGTAAGGGACTGCAGCTTTAACATGTGTAGGCAGGAGGCACTCAGATGTTAACATTCAGCGGTTTACTCATATCAGTGTTATAGTATTTCCCACACTGTTACTTCAAGAAACAGAAACCAAATCATATAAACAAAATCCTATCCCATTCAGGGATCTAACTACACAGCAGAATCAGCCTCTCTAACTGCTGCTGGGCCAACTAACCTGGTTCCCCAGTTTAAAAGAAGGCCCTATCATTTAGGGTCACTAGATAAAGCATAGTCTTTTAGATACAGCAATAAAGATTTGTTTGTCTTATCTGTCGTGGTGGGAACTCGGTCCCAAGTGTCCAGGCTAATCCTCTGGTACTGTGATACTTGAAGGGGCCATCCACCCCGAACTGGATTCCGGGGAGTAGCGACACCCCCAGCCCCCAGGCTCTAAGGAGAGAGAGTGAAAAGCAAACCTCTCTGCTCTAAATACCTGTTCTAGTGATTAGGAGAGCAGGTGAGGGAGAACTAGACCCATTGTAATCTGTGGTCTGGATTTTCCATCCACCAGCCTGAGTAAATGTGAAGCTGTGGAATGGATCATTAACTATTCCTGCACTTTCTGACCTAAAATGGGGCAGAAAGCTGCCTAACATCTTTGGACTATGTCCCATATCCCCCTCCACAGCTCACACCTACTGGGGTGAGCGGCCATGGACCTCACTGGGGTGAGCGTCCTACCTGAAAAACTTGAGCTAACTCCTCAGTACAATATTAAACATTCACGACACAAATATTAACTGGTTTTTTTTTTCCCGCGGCAATTATGGACAATAGTTTTCATCATAAGAGACTATACTTGGCAAACATATTTTGTTGCTCTATATTAGGGAACTATTTTGAAAAATAAATGTCTAGCACACATTCTTATAAACCAGGATATGCTAAATATACTCACAAAACCAGACAGTTTCTATTACCTCCCTGGGTTTTTTCTTTTCTACTCTAGAATATGAACCTCATTATATATTTACCAACCAAAAGGGCCATCAACCCTGTATAGTAATTTGTAGTTTAGCTACATTTTCAACACAGAGAACCAATATAACACTGCAATAGTTACAAAATGCTTATTCTAGAGGCCTAATATAGCATAACTACACTAGCTTATTTGCAAAGTTAAGTGTCTGTGACATAGTCCAGACGTGTAATAAAAAAAAAATATCGGTCAGTTCCCCAAACATTTTTTTTTTAATTTATTTTTTTCTTTGACTTCCAGTCCATTACATCCTCTGACTTTATTTCAACACCCGCTGTAGCCTGCAAATGACTGGACTGTTTCTTCAGCCACTGACGAGACACTCGGACTGGATTATCTTGGCTCCACACTGTGGTCCAGAGTGGCGAGATCTGGAACTATTCAGGCGCAGCGTTGACCTTAGTCGCTTTTTCTTGTCAATCTTTGAACCTTCTAGGCTCTTCTTACTGAGATGTCTCCTCTCATCAGAAATCTTTGATTTCCCTTTTCGGGCCATTACCAGGCCTTTGGGTTTTGGAGACCTAATTGCCTCTGTATAAGCGTAGTCCATATTAACAATGTCATCAGGATTTTTCATCAAGTTTGTGTTTTCAGGAACTGCCAACCACTTGGCTAAAACATCTTCTGTGGTGGCCTGGGTGTGTTCACTAGTTTGATAATCATCTGGACAACATACATGAAATTGAGGATCTGGATTTTTAAATCCCAGATCAGGGAGAATATTCTCAGTATTCTCAGGAAGGTGCCCATCTGTTTCTGGAATAACAGCAGCACAATCAAAGTCAATTCTTTCTCCTTCCTCTTTGTTATCAGTGAGGGCATTGACTTTACTTTCCCTGGTCTCCTTTTGTGACCGTGTCTCTTTCAGCCTTGGAATCTCTTTCTCCAACTTCATCTTTATAGCAAATCGTAATATTGCAACAGCATTGAAGATACACGTATAGTAACGTACAGCTTGCTTGGTTAGGAGGTAGGATTGATAGCCCGACTGAACCACTTTAGCAGCTTCTCCCATGTCCTGGTAGCGTCTTTGTTGCTGTCCTTTATTTCTTTTTCCACTCAGTGCGGCTGCTAATTCAACTTCTTTGGAGTTGAGTTGCGACTCCATGTCCGTCATCTGTTTCAGAGCAAGGTTTAACTCTGTTTCATTTTCTCTATTCTTAACCTGCAGCTGCAGGTGCTCCTTCCGGGTCTTGTCCAGCTCCAGCTGCAGTCGGGCCCCCTCATTTGCCGTGTGGTCCAGCTGCT
Source organism: Ascaphus truei (assembly GCF_040206685.1). Lineage (NCBI taxonomy): Eukaryota > Metazoa > Chordata > Amphibia > Anura > Ascaphidae > Ascaphus > Ascaphus truei. The sequence goes on from NW_027457309.1 coordinate 339,124, forward strand.
TGTAGATATCGGACATCTCGCTTTCATAGCGCAATGTCAGGCAGACCACCTGACGGACGGACACCTCCTCCCTCTTGGCGCACTGTATCTCTCGCTCAGCCATCTGCTTCTGCAGCTCTTCAACGTGACCCTGCCAGACCTCCCTCAGGGTCTTCACCTCTTCCTGGTGCTTGCTCTGGGTTTGCATCAGCGCCTCCATTTTTTGGAGCTCTGCAGTTTGTGTCGCCTGGATCGCTGATGATTCTGTATTCTGCAGTGCTTCCTGCATTTCTAACTTTTCCTGGATCAATTGCTTCTCCACTTTTCCTGCTTGGTGAAGCTTCTTATCACCTTCACTGATCTGGTCAGTCAAGTCTGAATTTTTCTGTGTCAGACTTACATTCTCTCTCTTTACAGTCTCTAAATTACTCAGGGTATTCTCATAGGTTTCCTTCAATGTACACAGCTCTGTGCTGCGAGCATAGACCTCATGGCGTGAGAGTTCCAGCTCTGCTTTAAGTGCGCTAGCCTCTTGCCGAGAAACCCCCAACTCTGTGATGAAGTTTTGCACATCTTTCTGGGACATCTCATAGCATAGTTTCCAGTCAGTTCTTGTTTTCTTTGATTCGCTTGGCTCTCTGCCTATGGTGGTAGCAGTAGCCTTTGTCATCTCTAGGCGTGTCGTCATTCCTGGGATGATTGCGCCAGGCACTATGGGCTGTTGCTCATCTCGGCACCTTTCTGACGCATGTCCTAACAGCGCAGGTTCAAGTGGCTCGGTCACTTCCCCTGTGACTTGAGGAACAGTTTTCTTTTTCTTCTTCTTTCTTTTTGCTTTATTAGCTCCAGAGATATCAGTGGTACTGGGCACACACTCACTGGTATCAGCTTCCACATCTTGCTTGCACTCACAGGGCGTTGCTTGCTTTTGCAGCTGTTTGTCTTTGAAAATTTTGGGGCACACATCTTCCATGTGACCTACTTCACGACAGGCCCAGCATACTAAATTCATCTGTGGGTACGGCTCTCCTCCAGGGTCGTGATCATAGTATGGCCTGAAGGGACACTGTTTTGTATGGTTACGTACATTACACAACAAACATTTCACGTCGGCCATTTTAGAAACCCGGCAGGGACAATTTGCTAGCTGCAATTTCACTCACTTCAGCAACTTACATACAGCACTTGCTAGCTGCAAATTCACTCACTTCAGCAAAAGGCATTAGCTTTACAAACAGCACTTGCTAGATGCAATTTTTTTTTTTTTTTTCCAGCAAAACATTTTGGTTTTCTGTTTGGGTTCAGGGTGCTATTGTATCCACACGTCGCACATTCTCTGTGTATGCTAGAAGCACAACTGATACACACAATGGGACAGACTTCACTCATAGCATCTGTACTTTAGTTCAGCTGGGCGGTCATTTTAAACCCCCGCATTTATTTGCAAACCCACAGACTTTTTAGTGTCGACTCGCATTCTCCAACATATGTGACAAACGCCCCTCTTTTGTAGCGCTGACGTCTGTCTGGGTTCTTCCCGACACAGTCTTCTAGGGTTATTTATACAACAAACAGGAACATGCAAAGTATTACGTTGCTTAACTCAGGCTTCTGCCTGCTTTATTTTCATCCAAGTAAGGTACTGCAGCTTTAACATGTGTAGGCAGGAGGCACTCAGACATTTAGGGTCACTAGATAAAGCATAGTCTTTTAGATACAGCAATAAAGATTTGTTTGTCTTATCTGTTCGTGGTGGGAACTCGGTCCCAAGTGTCCAGGCAAATCCTCTGGTACTGTGATACTTGAAGGGGCCGTCCACCCCAAACTGGATTCCGGGGAGCAGCGACACCCCCAGCCCCCAGGCTCTAAGGAGAGAGAGTGAAAAGCAAACCTCTCTGCTCTAAATACCTGTTCTAGTGATTAGGAGAGCAGGTGAGGGAGAACTAGACCCATTGTAATCTGTGGTCTGGATTTTCCATCCACCAGCCTGAGTAAATGTGAAGCTGTGGAATGGATCATTAACTATTCCTGCACTTTCTGACCTAAAATGGGGCAGAAAGCTGCCTAACATCTTTGGACTATGTCACAATATATATATATGTAAATATATATATATATATATACTTACTCAAATACTTTTCATTTATATATATATATATATATATATATATATATATATATATATATATATATATATATATATATATATATATGAAAAGTATTTGATTGATAGTAGATGTGGGGATTCTCATTGGTCCCTCGGTCCGCCCGCCCCCATGGTCCGCCTCCCCCACGACTCTCATTGGCCAAGAGTCCATCATGGACACACCTACTCCACTGTGACACACAGACACACAGTCTCACCATACCTCCTGAGACTGCCACCTGAGACTATCACCCTTGCGGAGTCACACACTGACCTTGGTAAATTTAAGCCACCTGAGACTATCACCCCTGCGGAGTCAGCACCCTGTCTGCCGCTACCCCGTCAAAATGTTCGCCTTTCCGCCTGCTCCACACTCCCTCCGCCTTCCCGGCCGTTCACGTCATCATCACCCTGTTGCACGCTACACGATGAAAATTTCCGCCTTCACGGCCTTTCCACACTCCCTTCCCGGCCGCTCCGCACTCAAAATGTACCGCCCGCCCTCCACACTCCCTTCATGGACGCTCCGCACCCTGTCACCGCTACAAGCTAAAAATGTCCGCTCCACAATAAAAATTTCCACCTCAACATGTCGCCCGCTACACGCTAAAAGTTTCAGCTCCGCAATAACATTTTCCAGCTCACCATGTCGGCTGCTACACGCTAACAATGTCCGGATTTACGGACATTACACACTCCCTTCATGCCCTGTCGCCGCTCCGCACACAAAATGTCCGCCTTCACCTCATCATCACCCTCAAAATTTACACCTTCCCACACCCTCAACACTCCCTTCCCGCCCGCTACACACTGAAAATGTCTGCATTACCATAACCATCACCCTCTCGCCGCTCCACACACAAAAAATCCGCCTTCACCTCATCATAACACTCACAATGTCCGCATACTCGCCCTGTTGCCGCTCTGCACACAAAATGTCCACTTTCCCGCCCGCACCACCCTATTCACGCCTGATACCTACATCTTCACCCACGCCCCGCCGCACCCAAAACCAGATGCTCCGCAACTTCACACTCACGTGCGCCGCCCTGCACCAGCTCCCAGACGGAGGGGAAGCGCGGCGCGACCCTCCTGCCCCAGCCGCAAACTCCAGGCTCCACCCCTCGCTTCCAACGAGTACCGGAGGGGAAGCGTGGCGCGGGCCTCCTAACCCAGCTGCAAAGTACAGGCTCCTCCCCCTCGCTTCCGACGAGGAACCGAGGCGAAGCGCTGCACGGGACTCCTGCCCCAGCCTGCCACTTTTGCCCCCTCGCCAACTTCCCGAACGCACCTACTGCCCAAGCCAGATGCCACGGGGATATCAGTGCCAGGAGGGGAACAGTCTGCCGCCAGGAACCACCACCCGGTCAAGGTACATCACCCACCATCTCCCACCCACCCACTGTCACCCAGTTACCCACCCACTGTCACTCAGTCAAAGTCAACCACCCATCCAGTCACCCACCCACCCATTCACTCACCTATTCACCCACCCACACACACAGTCACCCACCCAGTCACTCACCCTCCCAGTAACTCATCCACACAGTCACCCACCCACTCACCCAGTCACTCACCCACCCAGTCCCTCACCCACCCAGTCAACCCACTCAGTCACTTACTCACTCAGTCACTTACTCACTCAGTCACCCACCCATTCAGCCACCCACCCACTCTGCCACCCACCCACTAAGCCACCCACTTAGTCAGTCACCCACCCACTCACCCACTCATTCAACTCAGTCACCCACCCACTCACTCACCCACCCACCAACCCGAGTCAGTCAGTCAGTCAGTCACCCACCCACCCAGTCAGTCACCCACCCAGTCAGTCACCCACCCACCAAGTCAGTCACCCACCAAGTCAGTCATCCACCCACCCAGTCAGTCACCCACCCAGTCAGTCACCCACCCAGTCAGTCACCCACCCAGTCAGTCACCCACCCATCCAGTCAGTCACCCACCCATCCAGTCAGTCACCCACCCAGTCAGTCACCCACCTAGTCAGTCACACGCCCACCCACCCAGTCAAGTCAGTCACCCACCCAGTCAGTCACCCACCGTCAGTCACCCACCCAGTCAGTCAAGTCAGTCACCCACCCACCCAGTCAAGTCAAGTCAGTAACCCACCCAGTCAGTCAAGTCACTCACCCACACAGTCAGTCAGTCACCCAAAACCACCCACTCAGTCAGCCAGTCACCGACCAAAACCCACCCAGTCTCTGACCCACCCTCCCAGTCACCAACCCACCCAAGTCACCGACCCACCCAGTCACCGACCCACCCACCCAGTCACCGACCAAACCACCCACCCAGTCACCAAAAGTCACCCACCCACTCAAGTCACCAACCCAATGACCCACCCACCCACTAAGTCACCGACCCACACACCCACTCAGTCACCGAAACCACCCACCCAGTCACCGAACCACCCACCCACCCACCCAGTCACCGAAACCACCCACCAAACAAACCACCCAGTCACCGAACCACCCACCCACACACTCAGTCACCGAACGTCACCGACCCACCCAGTCACCGAACTCAGTCACTGACCCGCCCACTCACCCACCCACTCACCTCAGTCACCCACTCACTCAGTCACCCACCCACTCAGTCACCCGCCCACCCAGTCACCGAACCACCCACCCACCCAGTCACCAAACCCACCCACTCAGTTACCGACCCAGCCACTCAGTCACCCACCCAGTCAAGTCACACACCCAGTCATTCATCAGTCAGTCACCCACCCACTCAGTCACCCACCCACTCAGTCACCCACCCAGTCAAGTCACACACCCAGTCATTCATCAGTCAGTCACCCACCCACTCAGTCACCCACCCACTCAGTCACCCACCCAGTCAGTCACACACCCAGTCAGTCACCCACCCAATCAGTCACCCACCCAATCAGTCACCCACCCACCCAGTCAAGTCAAGTCACCCACCCAGTCAGTAACCCACCCACCCAGTCAGTCACTCACCCACCCAGCCAGTCAGTCACCCACCCAAAAGTCACCCACCAACCCAGTCACCCACCTACCCAGTCACCCACCTACCCAGTCAGTCACCCACCCAGTCAATCACCCACCCAGTCAGTCACCCACCCACCCACCCAGTCCATCACCCACCCAGTCCATCACCCACCCAGTCCGTCACCCACTCAGTCCGTCACCCACCCAGTCCGTCACCCACCCAGTCCGTCACCCACCCTGTCTGTCACCCACCCTGTCTGTCACCCACCCAGTCCGTCACCCACCCAGTCCGTCACCCACCCAGTCCGCCACCCACCCAGTCCGTCACCCACCCAGTCACTCACCCACCCAGTCCCTCACCCACCCAGTCAACCCACTCAGTCACTTACTCACTCAGTCACCCACCCATTCAGCCACCCACCCACTCTGCCACCCACCCACTCAACCACCCACCCACTAAGCCACCCACTTAGTCAGTCACCCACCCACTCACCCACTCATTCAACCCAGTCACCCACCCACTCACTCACCCACCCACCAACCCGAGTCAGTCAGTCAAAGTCAGTCACCCACCCACCCAGTCAGTCACCCACCCATTCAGTCACCCACCCAGTCACCCACCCACAAAGTCAGTCACCCACCAAGTCAGTCACCCACCCACCCAGTCAGTCACCCACCCAGTCAGTCACCCACCCAGTCAGTCACCCACCGTCAGTCACCCACCCAGTCAAGTCAAGTCAGTCACCCACCCAGTCAGTCAAGTCACTCACCCACACAGTCAGTCAGTCACCCAAAACCACCCACTCAGTCAGCCAGTCAGTCACCGACCGACCAAAACCCACCCAGTCTCTGACCCACCCTCCCAGTCACCAACCCACCCAAGTCACAGACCCACCCAGTCACCGACCCACCCAGTCACCGACCCACCCACCCAGTCACCGACCAAACCACCCACCCAGTCACCAAAAGTCACCCACCCACTCAAGTCACCAACCCAATGACCAACCCACCCACTAAGTCACCGACCCACCCACTCAATCAGTCACCGACCCACACACCCACTCAGTCACCGAAACCACCCACCAAACAAACCACCCAGTCACCGAACCACCCACCCACACACTCAGTCACCGAAAGTCACCGACCCACCCAGTCACCGAACTCAGTCACTGACACGCCCACTCACCCACCCACTCACCTCAGTCACCCACTCACTCAGTCACCCACCCACTCAGTCACCCGCCCACCCAGTCACCGAACCACCCACCCACCCAGTCACCAAACCCACCCACTCAGTCACCCACCCACTCAGTCACCCGCCCACCCAGTCACCAAAAGTCACCAAACCCACCCACTCAGTTACCGACCCAGCCACTCAGTCACCCACCCAGTCAAGTCACACACCCAGTCATTCATCAGTCAGTCACCCACCCACTCAGTCACCCACCCACTCAGTCACCCACCCAGTCAGTCACACACCCAGTCAGTCACCCACCCAATCAGTCACCCACCCAATCAGTCACCCACCCACCCAGTCAAGTCACCCACCCAGTCAGTAACCCACCCACCCAGTCAGTCACTCACCCACCCAGCCAGTCAGTCACCCACCCAGTCAGTCAGTCAGTCAGTCAACCCATCCACCCACCCACCCACCCAGTCGCCCACCCACCCAGTCACCCACCCACCCAGTCACCCACCCACCCAGTCAGTCACCCACCCAGTCAGTCACCCACCCAGTCAGTCACCCACCCACCCAGTCCATCACCCACCCAGTCCATCACCCACCCAGTCCGTCACCCACCCAATCCGTCATCCACCCTGTCTTTCACCCACCCAGTCCGTCACCCACCCAGACCGCCACCCACCCAGTCCGCCACCCACCCAGTCCGTCACCCACCCAGTCCGTCACCCACCCAGTCCGCCACCCACCCAGTCCGCCAACCACCCAGTCCGTCACCCACCCAGTCCGTCACCCACCCAGTCAGTCACCCACCCAGTCAGTCACCCACCCAGTCAGTCAGTCACCCACCCAGTCAGTCACCCACCCAGTCAGTCAGTCACCCACCCAGTCAGTCAGTCACCCACCCAGTCAGTCAGTCACCCACCCAGTCAGTCAGTCACCCACCCAGTCAGTCAGTCACCCACCCAGTCAGTCAGTCACCCACCCAGTCAGTCACCCACCCAGTCAGTCACCCACCCAGTCAGTCACCCACCCAGCCAGTCAGTCACCCACCCAGCCAGTCAGTCACCCACCCAGCCAGTCAGTCACCCACCCAGCCAGTCAGTCACCCACCCAGCCAGTCAGTCACCCACCCAGCCAGTCACCCACCCAGCCAGTTACCCACCCAGTCAGTCAGTCACCCAGTCAGTCAAGTCAATCACCCACCCAATCAGTCATGTCAGTCAAGTAACCCACCCACCCAGTCAGTCAAGTCACCCACCCACACAGTCAGTCAATGTAAGGAATCCACACCTCAGTTTACTGCTTACCTTGCCTCACAGACCTGTGCAGTCCTGGAACACTCCCTCTGGTATCTACTGCAGCTGTGCAACCTATCACTGCAACCTAGCCTTGTATTCACTCATTGGAGCAGTGCCTTCACACCCCCATCCGGGGATTGGCCCGCTGGTCTTTAAGTACTGCATCCCCATAATCCTCCCCTGCCGAGCATAGTTCCTGCTCTGGATGTTACCTTGTGCTTTGGACTCCATGCCCATGTTCCTGGTTTCCATTTCCAGACTCCCGTGCTGGTGCCTGAGAACGTGCGCACTCCCGCTCTGCTGTCAGAGCATGCGTGCACATGCAGCTGGATAAGTCGTGTCTCTGAGCTTGGCTCTGCACCTCCGGACGCCTCGCGCATTCTCATGCGCGCGGCGCGGTCACGTGGCTACGTGCGCCGATCCCCAGCTGCGCGGTAACTCACTCCGTATCACCTGCGGCCACCCCACCTCGCTAATGGGTCCTTCCCCTTTTCCCTGCGCTTGTGAGGAGAGCACAAGCGTGACAGTCAGTCACCCAAAACCACCCACCCAGCCAGCCAGTCACTGACCGACCAAAACCCACCCAGTCTCCGACCCACCCACCCACTCAGTCACCAACCCACCCACCCATTCAGATACTGACCCACCAAGTCACCGAACTCAGTCACCGACCCACCCACTCACCTCAGTCACCCACCCACCAGACACCGAACCACCAACCCACCCAGTCACTGAACCCACCTACCAACTCATTCACCCACTCACCAACCCACCCACTCAGTCACCGACCCACCCATCCACTCGGTCAACTCAGTCACACAAACCCACCTACCCACCCACTCAATCAGTCACCGACCCACCCACCTACTCAGTCACCGACCCACCCACTCAGTCACCCACCCAGTCATCGACCCACCGACCCAGTCACCTACCCACCCAGTCAAGTCACCCACCCAGTCAGTCATCAGTCAGTCACCCAGCGACTCAGTCACACACCCAGTCAGTCACCCAGTCAGTCAAGCTATCATCCACCCAATCAGTCAAAGTCAGTCAAGTCACCCACCCACACAGTCAGTCAGTCAGTCACCCAAAACCACCCACCCAGCCAGCCAGTCACCGACTGACCAAAACCCACCCAGTCTCCGACCCACTCACCGACCCACCCACCCACTCAGTCACCAACCCACCCGGTCACCGAACTCAGTCACCAAAACTCACCCACCCACTCACCTCAGTCACCCACACACTCAGTCAACCACCCACCCAGTCACCGAACCACCCACCCAGTCACCGACCCACCCACCCACTCGGTCAACTCAGTCACACAAAACTCACCCAGTCACCGACCCACCCACCCAGTCACCGACCCACCAACTCAGTCACCCACCCACCCAGTCAAGTCACCCACCCAATCAGTCACCCACCCAATCAGTCACCCACCCAGTCAAGTCAAGTCACCCACCCAGTCAGTCACCCACCCACCTAGTCAGTCAGTCACCCACCCACCCAGTCAAAGTATCCCACCCACCCAGTCACCCACGTACCCAGTCAGTCACCCACGCACCCAATCAGTCACCCACGCACCCAATCAGTCAGTCACCCACGCACCCAGTCAGTCAGTCACCCACGCACCGAGTCAGTCACCCACGTACCCAGTCAGTCAAGGTCACCCACCTAACCAGTCAGTCACCCAGCCAGTCAGTCACCCACCCACCCAGTCAGTCACCCACCCAGTCAGTCACCCACCCAGTCAGTCACCCACCCACTCAGTCTCCCACCCAGTCCGTCACCCGCCCAGTCCGTCACCCGCCCAGTCCGTCACACGCCCAGTCCATCACCCACCCAGTCCGTCACCCACCCAGTCCGTCACCCACCCAATCCGTCATCCACCCTGTCTGTCACCCACCCAGTCCGTCACCCACCCAGACCGCCACCCACCCAGTCCGCCACCCACCCAGTCCGTCACCCACCCAGTCCGTCACCCACCCTGTCCGCCACCCACCCAGTCCGCCAACCACCCAGTCCGTCACCCACCCAGTCCGTCACCCACCCAGTCCGTCACCCACCCAGTCAGTCACCCACCCAGTCAGTCACCCACCCAGTCAGTCACCCACCCAGTCAGTCAGTCACCCACCCAGTCAGTCACCCACCCAGTCAGTCAGTCACCCACCCAGTCAGTCAGTCACCCACCCAGTCAGTCAGTCACCCACCCAGTCAGTCAGTCACCCACCCAGTCAGTCAGTCACCCACCCAGTCAGTCAGTCACCCACCCAGTCAGTCACCCACCCAGTCAGTCACCCACCCAGTCAGTCACCCACCCAGCCAGTCAGTCACCCACCCAGCCAGTCAGTCACCCACCCAGCCAGTCAGTCACCCACCCAGCCAGTCAGTCACCCACCCAGCCAGTCAGTCACCCACCCAGCCAGTCACCCACCCAGCCAGTTACCCACCCAGTCAGTCAGTCACCCAGTCAGTCAAGTCAATCACCCACCCAATCAGTCATGTCAGTCAAGTAACCCACCCACCCAGTCAGTCAAGTCACCCACCCACACAGTCAGTCAATGTAAGGAATCCACACCTCAGTTTACTGCTTACCTTGCCTCACAGACCTGTGCAGTCCTGGAACACTCCCTCTGGTATCTACTGCAGCTGTGCAACCTATCACTGCAACCTAGCCTTGTATTCACTCATTGGAGCAGTGCCTTCACACCCCCATCCGGGGATTGGCCCGCTGGTCTTTAAGTACTGCATCCCCATAATCCTCCCCTGCCGAGCATAGTTCCTGCTCTGGATGTTACCTTGTGCTTTGGACTCCATGCCCATGTTCCTGGTTTCCATTTCCAGACTCCCGTGCTGGTGCCTGAGAACGTGCGCACTCCCGCTCTGCTGTCAGAGCATGCGTGCACATGCAGCTGGATAAGTCGTGTCTCTGAGCTTGGCTCTGCACCTCCGGACGCCTCGCGCATTCTCATGCGCGCGGCGCGGTCACGTGGCTACGTGCGCCGATCCCCAGCTGCGCGGTAACTCACTCCGTATCACCTGCGGCCACCCCACCTCGCTAATGGGTCCTTCCCCTTTTCCCTGCGCTTGTGAGGAGAGCACAAGCGTGACAGTCAGTCACCCAAAACCACCCACCCAGCCAGCCAGTCACTGACCGACCAAAACCCACCCAGTCTCCGACCCACCCACCCACTCAGTCACCAACCCACCCACCCATTCAGATACTGACCCACCAAGTCACCGAACTCAGTCACCGACCCACCCACTCACCTCAGTCACCCACCCACCAGACACCGAACCACCAACCCACCCAGTCACTGAACCCACCTACCAACTCATTCACCCACTCACCAACCCACCCACTCAGTCACCGACCCACCCATCCACTCGGTCAACTCAGTCACACAAACCCACCTACCCACCCACTCAATCAGTCACCGACCCACCCACCTACTCAGTCACCGACCCACCCACTCAGTCACCCACCCAGTCATCGACCCACCGACCCAGTCACCTACCCACCCAGTCAAGTCACCCACCCAGTCAGTCATCAGTCAGTCACCCAGCGACTCAGTCACACACCCAGTCAGTCACCCAGTCAGTCAAGCTATCATCCACCCAATCAGTCAAAGTCAGTCAAGTCACCCACCCACACAGTCAGTCAGTCAGTCACCCAAAACCACCCACCCAGCCAGCCAGTCACCGACTGACCAAAACCCACCCAGTCTCCGACCCACTCACCGACCCACCCACCCACTCAGTCACCAACCCACCCGGTCACCGAACTCAGTCACCAAAACTCACCCACCCACTCACCTCAGTCACCCACACACTCAGTCAACCACCCACCCAGTCACCGAACCACCCACCCAGTCACCGACCCACCCACCCACTCGGTCAACTCAGTCACACAAAACTCACCCAGTCACCGACCCACCCACCCAGTCACCGACCCACCAACTCAGTCACCCACCCACCCAGTCAAGTCACCCACCCAATCAGTCACCCACCCAATCAGTCACCCACCCAGTCAAGTCAAGTCACCCACCCAGTCAGTCACCCACCCACCTAGTCAGTCAGTTACCCACCCAGTCAGTCAGTCACCCACCCAGTCACCCACCCACCCAGTCAAAGTATCCCACCCACCCAGTCACCCACGTACCCAGTCAGTCACCCACGCACCCAATCAGTCACCCACGCACCCAATCAGTCAGTCACCCACGCACCCAGTCAGTCAGTCACCCACGCACCGAGTCAGTCACCCACGTACCCAGTCAGTCAAGGTCACCCACCTAACCAGTCAGTCACCCAGCCAGTCAGTCACCCACCCACCCAGTCAGTCACCCACCCAGTCAGTCACCCACCCACTCAGTCTCCCACCCAGTCCGTCACCCGCCCAGTCCGTCACCCGCCCAGTCCGTCACACGCCCAGTCCATCACCCACCCAGTCCGTCACCCACCCAGTCCATCACCCACCCAGTCCGCCACCCACCCAGTCAGTCACCCACCCATCAGTCACCCACCCAGTCAGTCACCCACCCAGTCAGTCACCCAGTCAGTCACCCACCCAGTCAGTCACCCATCCAGTCAGTCACCCACCCAGTCAGTCACCCACCCAGTCAGTCAGTCAGTCACCCAAAACCACCCACCCAGCCAGCCAGTCACCGACCGACCAAAACACACCCAGTCACCGACCCACCAACCCACCCACTCAGTCACTGACCCACCCACCCACTCAGTCACCGAACCACCCACCCACTCAGTCACCGACCCACCCACCCACCCACTCAGTCACAGACCCACCCAGTCACCGAACTCAGTCACCCACCCACTCACCTCAGTCACCCACACACTCAGTCACCCACCCACCCAGTCACCGAACAACCCACCCACCCAGTCACTGAACCCACCCACCAACTCAGTCACCCACTCACTGACCCACCCACTCAGTCACCGACCCACCCACCCACTCGGTCAACTCAGTCACACAAACCCACCTACCCACCCACTCAATCAGTCACCGACCCACACACCTACTCAGTCAGCGACCCACACACCCACTCAGTCACCGACCCACCCACTCAGTCACCCACCCAGTCACCGACCCACCCACTCAGTCACCCACCCACCCAGTCAAGTCACCCACCCAGTCAGTCATCAGTCAGTCACCCACCCACTCAGTCACCCACCCAGTCAATCACCCACCCAGTCAGTCACCCACCCAATCAGTCACCCACCCAATCAGTCACCCACCCAGTCAAGTCAAGTCACCCACCCAGTCAGTCACCCACCCACATAGTCAGTCAGTCACCCACCCACATAGTCAGTCAGTCATCCACCCAGTCAGTCAGTCACCCACCCAGTCAGTCAGTCAGTCACCCACAGATCCAGTCACCCACACACCCAGTCACCCACCCACCAGTCACCCACCCACCCAGTCACCCACCCACCCAGTCAAACACCCACCCACCCAGTCACCCACCTACCCAGTCAGTCACCCACGCACCCAATCAGTCAGTCACCCACGCACCCAGTCAGTCAACCCCAAAAAACCCACCAACCCACCCACCCAGTCAGTCAAGTCACCCACCCAGTCAGTCAGTCACCCACGTACCCAGTCAGTCACCAACCCAGTCACCCACCCAGTCAGTCACCCACCCAGTCAGTCACCCACCCAGTCAATCACCCACCCTGTCAGTCACCCACCCAGTCATTCACCCACCTAGTCAGTAACCCACCCAGTCAGTCACCCACCCAGTCCGTCACTCACCCAGTCCGTCACCCACCCAGTCCATCACCCACCCAGTCCGTCACCCACCCAGTCCGTCACCCACCCAGTCCGTCACCCACCAAGTCCGTCACCCAACCAGTCAGTCTCCCACCCAGTCAGTCTCCCACCCAGTCAGTCTCCCACCCAGTCAGTCTCCCACCCAGTCAGTCAGTCACCCAGTCAGTCACCTATCCATTCAGTCACCCACCCAGTCAGTCACCCACCCAGTCAGTCAGTCAGTCACCCACCCAGTCAGTCAGTCACCCACCCAGTCAGTCAGTCACCCACCCAGTCAGTCAGTCAGTCACCCACCCAGTCAGTCAGCCACCCACCCAATCAGTCAGTCACCCACCCAATCAGTCAGTCACCCACCCAGTCAGTCACCCACCCAGTCAGTCACCCAGTCAGTCAGTCACCCACCCAGTCAGTCAGTCACCCACCCAGTCAGTCACCCACCCAGTCAGTCAAGTCAATAACCCACCCAATCAGTCAACCCCAAAAAACCCACCCACCCAGTCAGTCAAGGAACCCACCCACACAGTCAGTCAGTCAGTCACCCAAAACCAGCCAGCCAGTCACCGACCGACCAAAACCAACCCAGTCTCCGACCCACCCACCCACTCAGTCACTGACCCACCTACCCACCCACTCAGTCACCGAACTCAGTCACCGACCCACCCACTCACCCACCCACTCACCTCAGTCACCCACACACTCAGTCACCCACCCACCCACCCAGTCAACGAACCAACCACCCACCCAGTCACCGAACCCACCCACTCAGTCACCGACCCACCCACCCACTCGGTCAACTCAGTCACACAAAAACTCACTCAGTCACCGACCCACCCACCTACTCAGTCACCGACCCACCCATCCACTCAGTCACTGACCCACCCACTCAGTCACCCACCCACCCAGTCACCGACCCACCCACTCAGTCACCCACCCACCCAGTCAGTCATCAGTCAGGCACCCACCCACTCAGTCACCCACCCAATTAGTGACCCACCCAATCAGTCACCCACCCAGTCAAGTCAATGTCACCCACCCAGTCAGTCACCCACCCACCCAGTCAGTACGTCACCCACCCACCCAGTCAGTCACCCACCCTGTCACCCACCCACCCAGTCAGTCACCCACACACCCAGTCACCCACCCACCCAGTCACCCACCCATCCAGTCACCCACCCACCCAGTCACCAACCCACCCAGTAACCTACCCACCCAGTCACCCACCTACCCAGTCAGTCACCCACCTACCCAGTCAGTCACCCACGCACCCAGTCAGTCAGTCACCCATGCCCCCAGTCAGTCAGTCAACCATGCACCCAGTCAGTCAGTCACCCATGCACCCAGTCAGTCAGTTACCCACGCACCCAGTCAGTCAGTCACCCATGCACCCAGTTAGTCAGTCACCCAAGCACCCAGTCAGTCAGTCACCCACGCACCCACTCAGTCAGTCACCCACGCACCCAGTCAGTCAGTCACCCACGCACCCAGTCAGTCAGTCACCCATGCACCGAGTCAGTTAGTCACCCACCCAGTCAGTCACCCACCCAGTCAGTCACCCACCCACCCAGTCAGTCACCCACCCTGTCAGTCACCCACCCACCCAGTCAGTCACCCACCCAGTCAGTCAGTCACCCACCCAGTCAGTCACCCACCCACCCAGTCAGTCACCCACCCACCCAGTCAGTCACCCACCCAGTCAGTCACCGACCCAGTCAGTCAGTCACCCACCCAATCAGTCACCCACCCAGTCAGTCACCCGTCCAGTCAGTCACCCACCCAGTCAGTCACCCACCCAGTCAGTCAGTCACCCACCCAATTAGTCAGTCACCCACCCAATCAGTCAGTCACCCACCCAGTCAGTCACCCACCCAGTCAGTCACCCGTCCAGTCAGTCACCCACCCAGTCAGTCACCCACCCAGTCAGTCAGTCACCCACCCAATTAGTCAGTCACCCACCCAATCAGTCAGTCACCCACCCAGTCAGTCACCCACCCAGTCAAGTCACCCACCCAGTCAGTCATCAGTCAGGCACCCACCCAGTCAGTTACCCACCCAGTCAGTTACCCACCCAGTCAGTCAGTCACCCACCCAATCAGTCAGTCACCCACCCAATCAGTCAGTCACCCAGTCCGTCACCCACCCATTCAGTCACCCACCCAGTCAGTCACCCGTCCAGTCAGTCACCCACCCAGTCAGTCACCCACCCAGTCAGTCAGTCACCCACCCAATTAGTCAGTCACCCACCCAATCAGTCAGTCACCCACCCAGTCAGTCACCCACCCAGTCAAGTCACCCACCCAGTCAGTCATCAGTCAGGCACCCACCCAGTCAGTTACCCACCCAATCAGTCATCCACCCAGTCAAGTCAAGTCACCCACCTAGTCAGTAACCCAAGTCAGTCAGTCAGTCACCCACCCAGTCACCCACACACCGTCACCCACCCACCCAGTCACCCACCCATCCAGTCACCCACCCAACCAGTCACCAACCCACCCAGTCACCCACCCACCCAGTCACCCACGCACCCAGTCAGTCAGTCACCCACGCACCCAGTCAGTCAGTCACCCACGCACCCAGTCAGTCAGTCACCCATGCCCCACACACCCAGTCAGTCACCCACGCACCCAGTCAGTCACCCACGCACCCAGTCAGTCACCCACGCACCCAGTCAGTCACCCACGCACCCAGTCAGTCACCCACGCACCCAGTCAGTCACCCACGCACCCAGTCAGTCACCCACGCACCCAGTCAGTCACCCACCCAGTCAGTCAGTCAGTCACCCACCCAGTCAGTCAGTCACCCACCCAGTCAGTCACCCATCCAATCAGTCAGTCACCCACCCAGTCAGTCACCCACCCAGTCAGTCAGTCACCCACCCACCCAGTCAGTCACCCATCCAGTCAGTCACCCACCCAGTCAGTCAGTCACCCATGCACCCAGTCAGTCAGTCACCCACGCACCCAGTCAGTCAGTCACCCACGTACCCAGTCAGTCAGTCACCCAGTCAGTCAAGTCAATCACCCACCCAATCAGTCAATCCACCCACCCACCCAATCAGTCAAGTCACCCACCCACACAGTCAGTCAGTCACCCAAAACCAGCCAGCCAGTCACCGACCGACCAAAACCAACCCAGTCTCTGACCCACCCAACCACCCACTCAGTCACCGAACCACCCACCCACTCAGTCACCGACCCACCCAGTCACCGAACTCAGTCACCGACTCACCCACCCACTCACCTCAGTCACCCACACACTCAGTCACCCACCCACTCAGTCACCAACCCACCCAGTCACCGAACCACCCACCCAGTCACCGAACCCACCCATCAACTCAGTCACCCACTCACCGACCCACCCACTCAGTCACTGACCCACCAACACACTTGGTCAACTCAGTCACACAAAACCCACCCACCCACTCAGTCACCGACACACACACCTACTCAGTCACTGACCCACCCACTCAGTCACCGACCCACCCACTCAGTCACCCACCCACCCAGTCACCGACCCACCCACTCAGTCACCCACCCACCCAGTCAAGTCACCCACCCAGTCAGTCATCAGTCAGTCACCCACCCACCCAGTCAGTCACCCACCCAATCAGTCACCCACCCAGTCAAGTCAAAGTCACCCAGTCAGTCAGTCACCCAAAGTCAGTCAGCCACCCACCCAGTCAGTCAGTCACCCACCCAGTCAGTCACCCACCCAGTCAGTCAGTCACCCACCCACCCAGTCAGTCAGTCAGTCACCCACCCAGTCAGTCAGTCACCCACCCAGTCAGTCAGTCACCCACCCACCCACCCAGTCAGTCAGTCACCCACCCAGTCAGTCACCCACCCAGTCAGTCACCCACCCAGTCAGTCACCCACCCAGTCAGTCACCCACCCAGTCAGTCAGTCAACCAGTCAGTCACCCACCCAGTCAGTCACCCAGTCAGTCAAGTCAATCACCCACCTAATCAGTATACCCTAACCCACCCACCCACCCACCCAGTCAGTCAAGTCACCCACCCACACAGTCAGTCAGTCAGTCACCCAAAACCAGCCAGCCAGTCACTGACCGACCAAAACCAACCCTGTCTCCGACCCATCCACCCACTCAGTCACTGAACAAAGCCCACCCACCCACTCAGTCACCCACCCAGTCACCGAAAGTCACCGAACCCACCCAGTCACCGAACCCACCCACCAACTCAGTCACCCACTCACCGACCCACCCACTCAGTCACCGACCCACCCAGTCACCGACCCACCCACTCAGTCACCCACCCACCCAGTCAGTCATCAGTCAGGCACCCACCCACTCAGTCACCCACCCAATCAGTCACCCACTCAGTCAAGTCAATGTCACCCACCCAGTCAGTCACCCACCCACCCAGTCAGTAAGTCACCCCCCCAGTCAGTCAGTCAAAGTCAGTCAGTCACCCACCCAGTCACCCACACACCCAGTCACCCACCCACCCAGTCACCCACCCACCCAGTCACCCACCCATCCAGTCACCCACCCATCCAGTCACCCACCCACCCAGTCACCAACCCACCCAGTCACCCACCCACCCAGTCACCCACCTACCCAGTCAGTCACCCACGCACCCAGTCAGTTAGTCACCCACGCACCCAGTCAGTCAGTCACCCACGCACCGAGTCAGTCAGTCACCCATGCACCCAGTCAGTCAGTCACCCACGCACCCAGTCAGTCACCCACGCACCCAGTCAGTCAGTCACCCAAGCACCCAGTCATTCAGTCACCCACGCACCCAGTCAGTCAGTCACCCACGCACCCAGTCAGTCAGTCACCCACGCACCCAGTCAGTCAGTCACCCAGCCAGTCAGTCACCCACCCAGTCAGTCACCCACCCAGTCAGTCACCCACCCAGTCAGTCACCCACCCAGTCGGTCACTAACCCAGTCAGTCACCCATCCAGTCAGTCACCCACCCAGCCAGTCACCCACCCAGTCAGTCAGTCACCCACCCAGTCAGTCAGTCACCCACCCAGTCAGTCAGTCACTCACCCAATTAGTCAGTAACCCAGCCAATCAGTCAGTCACCCACCCAGTCAGTCACCCACCCAGTCAAGTCACCCACCCAGTCAGTCATCAGTCAGGCACCCACCCACTCAGTCACCCACCCAGTCAGTTACCCACCCAATCAGTCACCCACCCAGTCAAGTCAAGTCAAGTTACCCACCCAGTCAGTCACCCACCCACCCAGTCAGTCAGTCAGTCACCCACCCAGTCAGTCAGCCACCCAGTCAGTCAGTCAGTCACCCACCCAGTCACCCACACACCCAGTCACCAACCCACCCAGTCACCCACCCACCCAGTCACCCACCTACCCAGTCAGTCACCCACGCACCCAGTCAGTCAGTCACCCACGCACCCAGTCAGTCAGTCACCCACGCACCCAGTCAGTCACCCACGCACCCAGTCAGTCACCCACCCAGTCAGTCACCCACCCAGTCAGTCACCCACCCAGTCAGTCAGTCACCCACCCAGTCAGTCACCCACCCAGTCAGTCACCCACCCAGTCAGTCACCCACCCAGTCAGTCAGTCACCCACCCACCCAGTCAGTCACCCATCCAGTCAGTCACCCACCCAGTCAGTCAGTCACCCACGCACCCAGTCAGTCAGTCACCCACCCACCCAGTCAGTCACCCATCCAGTCAGTCACCCACCCAGTCAGTCAGTCACCCACGCACCCAGTCAGTCAGTCACCCATGCACCCAGTCAGTCAGTCACCCAGTCAATCAAGTCAATCACCCACCCAATCAGTAAAGTCAGTCAAGTCACCCACCCACACAGTCAGTCAGTCACCCAAAACCAGCCAGCCAGTCAACGACCGACCAAAACCAACCCAGTCTCCGACCCACCCACCCACTCAGTCACCGACCCACCCACCCAGTCACCGACCCACCCACCCACCCAGTCACCGACCCACCCAGTCACCGAACTCAGTCACCGACCCACCCACTCACCCACCCACCCAACCAGTAAGTCAAAGTCAGTCAGTCACCCACCCAGTCACTCACCCACCCAGCCAGTAAGTCACCCACCCAGTCAGTCAGTTACCCACCCAGTCAGTCACCCACCCACCCAGTCAGTCAGTCAGTCACCCACCCAGTTAGTCAGTCACCCAGTCAGTCAATCCACCCAGTCAGTCAACCCATCCAGTCAGTCAACCCATCCAGTCAGTCAACCCACCCAGTCAGTCAACCCACCCAGTCAGTCAACCCACCCAGTCAGTCAACCCACCCAGTCAGTCACCCACCCAGTAGGTCACCCACCCAGTAGGTCACCCACCCAGTCACCCATCCACCCAGTCACCCACCCAGTCAGTTAATCACCCACCCAGTCAGTTGGTCACCTACCCAGTCAGTCACCCACCCACCCAGTCAGTCACCAACCCAGTCAGTCAGCCAACCACCCAGTCATCCACCCACACAGTCAGTCACCCACACAGTCAGTCACCCATGACCACCCAGTCACTCACCCAACCAGCCAGTCAGTCAGTCACCGACCGACCAAAACCCACCCAGTCACTGACCCACCCACCCGGTCACTGACCCACCCACCCAGTCACCCAGCCACCGACCCACCCACCCAGTCACCAACCCAACCACCCAGTCACCGACCCACCCACTCAGTCACTGACCCACCCACTCAGTCACCGACCCACCAACTCAGTTATCCAACCCACCCACCCCCTCAGTCACCGAACCAAACCACCCACCCACTCAGTCACCCACCCAGTCACTGACCCACCCACCCAGTAACCAAAAAGTCACCGAACTCAGTCACCGACCCACCCAGTCACCGACCCACCCACCCAGTCACCGACCCACCCACCCACTTAGTCACCCACCCACTCAGTCACGCACCCAGTCACCCACCCAGTCACCGAACCACCCACCCATGAAGTCACCAACCCCACCCACTCACTGAAACTCAGTCACCCACCCACCTACCCACTCAGTCATCGACCCACACACTGTCACCCACCCACCCACCTGGTCACCGACACACCCACCCAGTCACCAACCCCAGTCAGCCACCCACCCACCCACTCAGTCAGTCACCCACCCACCAAGTCAGTCACCCACCCAGTCAAGTCAGTCACCCACCCTGTCAAGTCACCCATCCAGTTAAGTCACCCACCCAGTCAAGTCACCCACCCAGTCAGTCATCAGTCAGTCACCCAGTCACCCACCCAGTCAGTCACCCACCCAATCAGTCAAGTCAAGGTCAGTCACCCACCCACCCAACCAGTCAGTCACCAACCCAGTCAGTTGAGGTCACCCAGTCAGTCACCCACCCGCCCAGTCAGTCACCCAAGGGTCAGTCACCCACCCAGTCAGTCACACACCCAGTCAGTCATCCACCCAGTCAGTCACCCAGTCAGTCACTCACCCACCCACCCAGACAGTTACACACCCAGTCAGTCACGCACCCAGTCAGTCAGTCACCCACCAAGTCAGTCACCCACCCAGTCAGTCACCCACCTAGTCAGTCACCCACCCAGTCAGTCACCCACCCAGTCAGTCACCCACCCACCCACTCAACCCACCCAGTCAGTCAACCCACCCAGTCAGTCAACCCACCTAGTCAGTCAACCCACCCAGTCAGTCAACCCATCCAGTCAGTCAACCCACCCAGTCAGTCAGTCACCCAGTCAGTCAGTCACCCACCCACCCAGTCACCCACCCAGTCAGTCACCAACCCAGTCAGTCACCCAACCCAGTCAGTCAAGTGAGTTAGTCACCCACCCAGTCAGTCGCCCACCCAGTCAGTCAGTCAGTCACCCATCCAGTCAGTCAGTCACCCACCCAGTCAGTCACCCACCCAGTCAGTCACCCACCCACCCAATCAGTCAGTCACCCACCCAGTCAGTCAGTCACCCACCCAGTCAGTCACCCACCCACCCAGTCAGTCACCCACCCAGTCAGTCACCCACACAGTCAGTCACCAACCCAGTCAGTCAAGTCAGTCACCCACCCAGTCACCCACCCAGTCAGTTAGTCACCTACCCGGTCAGTCACCCACCGAGTTACCCACCCAGACACCCACCCAGACAGTCACCCACCCAGTCAGTCACGCACCAGTCAGTCAGTCACACACACAGTCAGTCACCCACCAACCCTGTCACCCACCCACACAGTCAAGTCACCCACCCAGTCAGTCATCAGTCATCCTCCCACCCAGTCACCCACCCTGTCACCAGTCAGTCACCCACACAGTCAGTCACCCACCCAGTCAGTCACCCACCCACCAAGTCACCCACCCAGTCAGTCACCCACCCACCCACTCAGTCAGTCATCCACCCACCCACCCAGTCAGTCAAAGTCAGTCACCCACCGACCCACCCAGTCAGTCAGTCAGACAAATAGATAACGTGGAAGAGCAGCAGGTATAGATGATCCTGATGTGTGTATATGTATGTATGTATGTATGTATGTATGTATGTATGTATGTATGTATGTGTATATATATATATATATATATATATATATATATATATATATATATATATATATATATACACAGCTTAACCCCGTTATAGCGCGACCCGTTATAACACGAATCCGCTTATAACGCAGTTTTCACGTGGCTCCCGTTTAAAATAAAAAAAAAATTACATTTTTTATTTATTTTTTATTTTACATTTTTTTGCACACTGCCACACTGCACACACTGCCACACTGCACACACTCTCACTGCACACCCTCTGACTGCACACACTCTCACTGCACACACTCTGACTGCACACACTCTGACTGCACACACTCGCACTGCACACACTCGCACTGCACACACTCGCACTGCACACACTCGCACTGCACACACTCTCACTGCACACACTCTCACTGCACACACTCTCACTGCACACTGCACACACTCTCACTGCACACTGCACACTGCACACTGCACACACTCCCAGACTCACTGCACACACTGCTCACTGCACACACTGCTCACAGCACACACTCTCACTGCACACTGCTCACAGCACATACTCTCACTGCACACTGCTCACAGCACACACTCTCACTGCACACACTCTCACTGCACACTGCACACACTCTCACTGCACACTGCACACACTCCCAGCACTCACTGCACACACTCACTGCACACACTGCACACACTTCCAGCACTCACTGCACACTGCTCACAGCACACACTCTCCATGCACACTATTCACAGCACACACTCACTGCACACTGCACACACTCTCACTGCCCACTGCACACACTCTCACTGCACAATGCACACACTCTCACTGCACACTGCACACACTCCCAGCACTCACTGCACACACTCTCACTGCACACACTGCACGCACACACTCTCACTGCACACTGCACACACTATCACTGCACACTGCACACACTCCCAAACTCACTGCACACACTCTCACTGCACACACTGCACGCACACACTCTCACTGCACACTGCACACACTCTCACTGCACACTGCACACACTCCCAGACTCACTGCACACACTCTCACTGCACACTGCACATACTCCCAGACTCACTGCACACTGCACACACTCCCAAACTCACTGCACACACTCTCACTGCACACACTGCACACACACACTCTCACTGCACACTGCACACACTCTCACTGCACACTGCACACACTCCCAGACTCACTGCACACACTCTCACTGCACACTGCACATACTCCCAGACT
Organism: Ascaphus truei; assembly: GCF_040206685.1. Lineage (NCBI taxonomy): Eukaryota > Metazoa > Chordata > Amphibia > Anura > Ascaphidae > Ascaphus > Ascaphus truei. Next base: position 362,193 of record NW_027457309.1, read on the forward strand.
CACTGCACACACTCTCACTGCACACACTGCACACTGCTCACAGCACACACTCTCACTGCACACTGCACACACTCCCAGCACACTGCACACACTCTCACTGCACACACTCACAGCACACACTCTCACTGCACACTGTACACACTCTCACTGCACACACTCACAGCACACTCTCACAGCACACTGCACACACTCTCACAGCACACTGCACACACTCACTGCACACACTCACAGCACACTCTCACAGCACTCACAGAACTCACGGCACTCACAGCACTCACAGCACACTCTCACAGCACTCACAGCACACTCTCACTGCACACTACACACACTCTCACTGCACACACTCTCACTGCACACACTGCCGCACACACTGCACACACACTCACTGCACACTGCACACACTCTCACTGCACACTGCACACACTCCCAGACTCACTGCACACACTCTCACTGCACACTGACACACTCCCAGACTCACTGCACACACTCTCACTGCACACACTGCACACACTCCCAGCACTCACTGCACACTGCTGACAGCACACACTCTCACTGCACACTGCTCACAGCACACACTCACTACACACTGCTCAAAGCACATACTCTCACTGCACACTGCTCACAGCACACACTCTCACTGCTCACAGCACACACTCCCAGCACACTGCACACACTCTCACTGCACACTGCACACACTCCCAGCACTCACTCTCACTGCACACTGTACACACTCTCACTGCACACACTCACAGCACACTCTCACAGCACACTGCACACACTCTCACTGCACACACTCTCACAGCACACTCTCACAGCACACTGCACACAATCTCACTGCACACACTCACAGCACACTCTCACAGCACTCACAGCACACTCTCACAGCACTCACAGCACACTCTCACAGCACTCACAGCACACTCTCACAGCACTCACAGCACACTCTCACAGCACTCACAGCACACTTTCACAGCACTCACAGCACACTACACTGCACAGAACACCACACCTCCCACTCCCCCTCCCTACCTTTGGTGTCGGCTGCTGAGATCGGAGCGGAATTGGCATCAGGAGGAGGGGGGTGTCGGGGGGAGGGGGTGTCGGGAGGAGGGGGTGGTGTGGATGCCGGTAGGGGGGGTGAGTGAGGAGCAGGCTGGGACTCGGAGGGCCGCGTGGGCTAGGCCCAAAACTGATTATGCCGTGGAGGGCCGGTAGGTGTGGGGGCCTCAGGGGGGGAGGAAGTGGATGCCGGTGGAGGGGGATGGATGCCGGTGGTGGGAGGAAAGGAGCAGGTTGCGGCTGGACTCGGAGGGCCGCTGCTGGGGGACGTGTAGGGCTTCCGGCCACCTCTTCCTTCCTTCCTTCCCTCATTACTCCATCCCGATCGGGCGCGCAGCGTCCATTTATTTTTTTAAATTAGCGCGACCCCGGTTCTAGCAAGGTCGGATCGGGTGGCCCCCGAGGACCGCGCTATAACGGGGTTTAGCTATATATATATATATATATATATATATATATATATATATACATATATATATATATATATACATATACATATACATATATATATATATACATATACACATATATATACACATATATATACTGCTGCGGCACAGTTTATTCGAGCATTTGCCCGTTCTGTGCCGCAGCAGTAGCCTGGCGCGCGCCCGAGAGTGACGGGCGCGCGCCGAAGCAGCGGAAGAGCGCCCTCCGATCGGGGCGCTCTCCCTACCGCTGCCGGGTCCGCCGGGTCCCCCGGAACCCCCTGCCGCTGTCCCGCGATCGCGGGACACCAGGGCTCCCTCGGGGAGCCCCTGGACGCGCGTGCAGGGGGCGCACGCTCCCGAAGACGCGTGACCGCGCGTCTATGACGCGCGGCACGCCGAGGGGCGGCCACTAGCAAGCCGGGAAATCTCCCGGCTTGCGGATCTGGCCGCAGTGTAATAAACTGTGTCGCCAGTGTATACATATATATACACAGTGTTCGACAAATCACCCAAAAATCTACTCGCCCAACCAAAAAATCTACTCGCCCCCAACCCCGCCCCTAGTCCCGCCCCCAACCCTAGTCCCGCCCCCAACCCTGCTTTAAAATAAAATATATAAATAAAATACATTTAATAAATTCCTAGCCAGAACAACATTCGTTTTTGACATAAATGTCTTTATTGTATTGCATTATACTACAATTAGTCCTTGTTACGTGTGTGTGTGTGTGTGTGTGTGTGTGTGTGTGTGTGTGTGTGTGTGTGTGTGTGTGTGTGTGTGTGTGTGTGTGTGTGTGTGTGTGTGTGTGTGTGTGTGTGTGTGTGTAAATGTCGATCTAGAAATAAAAGCCAGGTGTGAATGACTAGTTTACTGAACCCCTTAACCAGTGTCTGGACGTCCCCGCTTCACAATATCTAAAGCAGCAATCCCACCTGGGATCTTACCTGATCCACAGTTCCTCAATGTCCAGGTACCCTCATTCCCGCAATGTTAGGTGTTCCCTACCTGTCTTCTGGGTTAGGGGGGGTTCCGATGTCTTCTGTGTGAAGCTTGAGTCAGATCTAGAAGAAAGCAGTATAGGTTATTTTGGTGTAGTATAGGGCAGTTAAGATATATAGGGTAAATAAGAGATCCAGAAACAGAGTGTGAGACAGACACAGGGAGAGGGTGAGAGAGAGAGAGGGGGTTTGAGAGAGATAGGGGGTGTGAGAGAGAGAGGGGGTGTGAGAGAGAGAGGGTGAGAGAGAGAGGGTGTGAGAGAGAGAGAGAGGGGGTGTGAGATAGAGAGAGGGTGTGAGACAGAGAGGGTGTGGGGGAGAGAGAGAGGGTGTGGGGTAGAGTGAGAGGGTGTGGGGTAGAGAGAGAGGGTGTGGGGGAGAGAGAGAGGGTGTGGGGGAGAGAGAGAGGGTGTGAGAGAGAGAGGGTGTGAGAGAGAGAGGGTGTGAGAGAGAGAGGGTGTGAGAGAGAGAGGGTGTGAGAGAGAGAGGGTGTGAGAGAGAGGGTGTGAGAGAGAGGGTGTGAGAGAGAGAGTGTGAGAGAGAGAGTGTGAGAGAGAGAGTGTGAGAGAGAGAGTGTGAGAGAGAGAGTGTGAGAGAGAGAGTGTGAGAGAGAGAGTGTGAGAGAGAGAGTGTGAGAGAGAGAGTGTGAGAGAGAGAGTGTGAGAGAGGGAGTGTGAGAGAGGGAGTGTGAGAGAGGGAGTGTGAGAGAGGGAGTGTGAGAGAGAGAGTGTGAGAGAGAGTGTGGGGGAGAGAGAGGGTGTGGGGGAGAGAGAGAGGGTGTGTGAGAGAGAGAGAGAGAGGGTGTGTGAGAGAGAGAGAGAGAGAGGGTGTGAGAGAGAGAGGGTGTGAGAGAGAGAGGGTGTGAGAGAGAGAGGGTGTGAGAGAGAGAGGGTGTGAGAGAGAGAGGGTGTGAGAGAGAGAGGGTGCGAGAGGGTGCGAGAGAGAGAGGGTGGCGAGGGGGCGAGAGAGAGAGGGTGGCGAGGGGGCGAGAGAGAGAGGGCGATGGGGTGGGGTGACTGGGGTAACTGGGTAACTGGGTGGGGTGATGGGGTGACTGGGTGGGGTGATGGGGTGACTGGGTGGGGTGACTGGGTGGGGTTACTGGTTGACTGGGGTGACTGGGTGGGGTGACTGGGTGGGGTGGCGGGGTGACTGGGTGGGGTGGCGGGTTGACTGGGTGGGGTGGCGGGGTGACTGGTTGACTGGGTGGGGTGATGGGGTGGGGTGACTGGGTTGGGGTAACTGGGTTGGGTGACACTTCTGGTATCCTACACACACACACACACACCCATGCATACACATACACTCTCCCATGCATGCATGGATGCGCAGACACACAGACACACACACACACACTCTCCCATACATGCATACACACACACACACTCTCCCATGCATACATACACACACACACACACTCTCCCATACATGCATGCATGCATACACACACACACTCTCCCATACATGCGTGCATACACACACACACACACACACACAACTCTCCCATACATGCATACATGCATACACACACACACACACCAATGCATACACACACATGCATACACACACACACGACAGGGGGAAGAGGAAAGGCAGCGGAACCGAGCACCACCTCTGCCCCGCTCGCCACCACCCCCTGTGACCATCTCCAGCCCCGCGCGGGACGCCGGGACAGCCCGAGAAGGGGGGGACACCCCCACTGCGATCTGCTGCCCCGCGCGGGATGCCGTGACAGCCCGAGAAGGGGGGGACACCCCCACTGCGATCTGCTGCCCCTCGCGGGACGCCGTGACAGCCCGAGAAGGGGGGGACACACCCCCACTGCGATCTGCTGCCCCGCGCGGGATGCCGTGACAGCCCGAGAAGGGGGGGGGGGGCCCACTGGGATCTGCTGCCCCGCGCGGGACGCCGTGACAGCCCAAGAATGTGGGGGCACCCCCACTGCGATCTCCTAGCCAAGTTAAGCGGGAACAGGGAGAGAAGGGGGAACAGGGAGAGAAGGGGGAACAGGGAGAGAAGGGGGAACAGGGAGAGAAGGGGGAACAGGGAGAGAAGATGGAACAGGGAGAGAAGGGGGAACACCTGCCTCTCGCGGGGAGTAAGGGGGCTTGCAGGGAAGGGGAGTAAGGGGGCTTGCAGGGAAGCAGCAGTGGGGCCGCAAGACAGAGGATTGGAGAGTACTTACTTAATCTCCAAGTGCTCCGGCCGGAAAGAATGGCCGCTCGTTGGGGGCTGGCTCATATAGAGCCTGGCCGCGCGCCCACAAAGCCTGGGAGCGTGCGCCAATCAGCAGTCAGGTAGGGGAGTTTTTTTTTCAGCTCGAGCAGGGAAAATTTCAGCGCGAACAGGGGAAATTTAAAAATGAAACACGTGTGCTGCTTGGGCCAATGTTTACTCGCCTGGGGGTTAAATCCACCCGCCCCGGGCGTGTAAATGTATACAATTGTCAAACACTGTATATACATATATATATATACACATTATATATATATATATATATATATATATATATATATATATATATATATATATATATATATATATATATATATACATATATATATATATACATGTAGAGGTATCAGTACCATGTTAGCCGAGCTTCAATAATCAAAAAATAAATAGATGATACCGTTCTATGGCTAACGAAATGCTTTTATTTGTGCGAGCTTTCGAGATACACTGATCTCTTCTTCCGGCGATGTTACAATGAATGAAGCAAGCAAAAGGTATACTTAAAAACAGTGTCTCTTGGAATGTTATCTGTGCTGTTCCTTCCCCCGGTGTGGATGTGTTTACACTGTTTTTATTCTTGTTGTAATAGTTGCTGTTTTTAGTATCCACAGAGATTTTAATATGTTTACCAAACTTTCTAAGGCAGCACAGCTCTATTGGCTCTATTTATGGCTCTATTTATAGCACACAGCACCCTGGCTCTATTTGTAGCGCATAGCACACTGGCTCTATTTATAGTGCACAGCACACTGGCTCTATTTATAGCGCACAGCACACTGGCTCTATTTATAGTGCACAGCACACTGGCTCTCTTTATAGCGAAAAACAGAATAAAGGAATAATAGCTGATACAAATAAAAATAGATAGGGATAAACCCTCTAGTGATAGGTGTATCAGCTGGCGCTCTTACTTCATGAACAATTAGTAATATGATAAAAAATGGGTTACACAATGACAAATAAGAGAATAGCACTCAAAAGGTTAATAATCAATAAAAAATATGTAAAAAATGTATAAAAAATGTAGTCACATCAAGTGTTCCCAGATACAGAGTCCAATTTTAGGCTGAATATGGGTATGCTACTTCTTTACAACCGGAACTAACCTCAGGACCGGTAAGAACTGTAGAAACAAAGACAAAAAGGGAAAAAAAGCGCAAAGCCAATAGAGTAGTATAGTCAGTTTATAGGATGAATAAAAAACGGTTATAAACACTCACAAAAAATAAGTTGATACAGGCACTTCGGTACTGGGAATGACCACTGGAACAGTAGTGATCCACTTGTCCGTTGGTGGGGTGCTCAGTGTCTCTTCCTTCTCTCCTTCACTCGATCGGCGGCGTGTATCCGCTTCCACGTCAGGTGACTCGTGACGTCAGCGTGTGTGTCATCAATCGGGGGTTGGACTTTCGGCAGACACTTGCTCCCCCTCCAAGCTCGGCATACGGGAGCTCTATCTGTATTCTCAGTAACTCTTGGCACAAACACCAGCAACCTTAGCAAAGACATCCCTACGCGTTTCAAGGACCTTGTCCTCTTCATCAGGGGCGCTATCAGTGCTTGGTTGCTATAAGTCCCATATATAGGGGTAACAATTAAGTACCTCCTATAGATGATCAGTAATAATGGTTTCCTCCTAGTGGTTGTTTATAGTATCCACAATGGGTGTCTAATCCAAGTGATTAGCTATAAATCAATTTCTCAAATTATATATATTTATTGAAATACATTAAGAATAAAATTAAAAAATGGGTTTTATAGGTTTAATAATTTAGCTGCCTTAGAAAGTTTGGTAAACATATTAAAATCTCTGTGGATACTAAAAACAGCAACTATTACAACAAGAATAAAAACCATAAACTTACATTATATTATTTTGACATAACTCATTAATCAATCATATTAAGAAAAAATAAAAACAACAATAAATAATATCTAATTGTTATATCAATAAAAGGAAAGGTAATAAGAATGATAAAAAATGTCCCCTAATCGCCGTCGATCGAGTGAAGGAGAGAAGGAAGAGACACTGAGCACCCCAACTACGGACAAGTGGATAACTACTGTTCCAGAGGTCATTCACAGTACCGAAGTGCCTGTATCAACTTATTTTTTGTGAGTGTTTATAACCGTTTTTTATTCATTCTATAAACTAACTATACTACTCTATGGGCTTTGCTCTATTTATAGCACACAGCACACTGGCTCTATTTATAGCGCACAGCACACTGGCTCTATTTAGAGCGCTCAGCACACTGGCTCTATTTAGAGCGCACAGCACACTGGCTCTATTTATAGCGCACAGCACCATGCACTGTTTAAACTTTGGGCGATAAATTGTTACTAGCCTCCTTCCTACGGTGGCTCAAGAGGTACCTCGTGCAGTTCTCCTCAGCGCATGCACTTGCTATTGCGGACAATGCAACTGTTGTAGCAACTGTCCCCCGGTGTGTACATCTCAGGAATCAGCTGATTGGCTTATCGTACATCTCCGGGAGGCTTGCAGTCTGTGTTCAACATCGCTCCTACGGCCGTCTTGTTGCTCCGATCGTCAGTGCCCTTGGCTCCTGCATAACACGGCCTCTCAATTACGTCATCTGCATCCCTGGCAACCTTCCTGGTTCCCCACATTGTTATTGTCTGAGGCTGCGGCAAAACAAATGCATTGCCGCCGTCGCATGCACTTATAGTAAGCGCGACGGTGCAACGGCTTGGTCGCGATCGCTGGAAGTCATCTCAATTTGATTTTTCCAGCGACGGCAGCGTGACATCACAGTTGCCGTTGTGTTGCCGGCACTATAAGCGTAGTGTTCCTGCTACTTGCCTCCTTCTGCAGACAGCAGCCTGCTAGTACACATAGAACCTAAGCAAATCAGACCCTTCACAGCTATCAGGCTACTAAGTACTGGCAGTCCAATACAATCCACATATAGTTTATAACATCAATATAAAGTGAACTTAGGAAAAAAGTTACGACAAAAGTACCAATGTCACTATCTCTAAAACAAATATGGCACACTAAAAAATAGCAATCATTAAAAATCTGCTTCATGGGGGGAGGGGGGGAGGACAACAAAGGGGGAGGGGAAACATGGGAAGGGGTAGGGAAGTAATCAAAGATGGAAAGCATAAGGTACATATGTTGTATCCAAAGATAACAGAGAAAATAATAGAGAAAAGGGCAAAAAATTAATAGAACCCAACGTGAACAGTGATTTGGAAGATGTCCATAAGTTCAGGATATCGGAAACCCAAGGTTCCTCAGTTGTTGTTATGTGTAAATATATATATATATACTGTATATATAGCAGGAAACGCTATAGTTCGTTGAACATGGTTTTATTTACAGAGGATAAACCAAACAATAGGCCCACCTTCCCTTTAAGAAAACAAAGCATACAATTAAAACCCACTCCTATTTAGGAGTGGGCGGCTAGAAAATTATGGTGAGAAGCAGGGAATGAGGTGGGGAGTGGGAGAATGGTTTGGCAGCTCCAGGGTATAATGTGGCAAGTGATGTCCATGATTAAAAAAATGAGGGGGTGATTGGGTGCGGGTTTCCCAGGTGGGGGTAGGCAGGGTACCTGTGTGGTGGGATAAGAGGCACCCTGGCAGGGGATGGGGTGATGGGCGCTTGTTGCTGTGGGAGGATATGGCTGAGAGACAAGAGTGAAAGCACGGTTTTATGGATGTGAGGTAGCAGGGAGGCGGGAGGAGCCACTGGACAGTGTCACAACAAAAAGGGAGATTTGGCAGGAGGCGACTGTCTGCTGCACGTGTGGTCGAGGATAAAAGTGGAGTACCTGAGCAACTGTAGGAGAACGACGGTGGCTGGGATCGGAGATTGTGTGCTGGAGGGGGGAGATGACCATGAGTGGGGAACGGGAGAGGGGATGACTGGCCAGGTGGAGGGAGGGGAGGAAGGAATGGTTGTTGAAGGGTTGGGTGGGTAAGGTTATGAGGAATTGCATGCATTGCTTGATCTGCCCCAAGAACTGCTCCCCTCTGCAGAGGACCAGCGTGCTAAGGGTTAACATGTGCTTGTTCTTTGTGGAACGGCAACCCCACCCACTGGAATGGTAATGAGCCAAGGGGACACAAAGACCTTTTTGTTCACAGATGCAACAGCAGACTCAATCTCAACCATCCCCAGTGTACATCTGCGTTGCCCCAAAAACGCACAGCTAAAGGGCAGCCAAAGGGTGTGAGCCATTTGCTGATGTTTGGTGATGTTAAAGCTGCTCTATTTCAATCTGAAACTCATAAGCTCTTTATCCCCTGTACCCAATTGTCCAACTCTATTTGTCCATGAAATGTCTGGGAATTCACTGTGTAACCCTTTTCTTTTACTGTAACCATGTAATTTTATTTTATAACTTTGTGCCCAGGACATACTTGAAAACGAGAGGTAACTCTCAATGTATAACTTCCTGGTAAAACATTTTTATAAATAAATAAATACATCTGCGGTGCTGGTCTCAACGGGCTCCTTATGCGGCTATTCTCTGCAAGCCCCCGTCTACGGCAGGTTCTGTGCTGAGAAGGATTGTAGTCTTGGATGCTACTGCTAGTGTTCTGCTGGAGGCCAGTGTCCTCTGGTTTCTGAAGCAGCATGTTGTCCTGCTGGGATGGGTTTGGAGCCTCAGGATCAATTGCAGCAAGTGGCAGGATACACAGTCCAGCTCCTGAAAGAGAAGGATACAAGTTAAATTGTTCTTCTTTCTCCTCTCTGCCCCGTGTCACTACATATCTCTCACACCTTCTCACACACTGCTTTGACCTCTGTACAGTAACTCCCCCCTCTCAATGTCCACCAAGTACCATCTCTCTCTAACTTCAAAACCCACCTGAAAACTGACATGTTAAACAAAGCATTTAAGCAGAGGGAGTATAAGAGCATACTATTGTTTAGTGAGTAGTTGCCAGCCAGGACTAACCAATGCACTCAAATTTACTCTGTTTCTGTAGATTGGAAATACTTTGGGACAGGGACTCCTTTCTATCAATGTTACATGTATATATTGATGCCCTTATCTCATCTATATTATATTCCCTGCGTTGTAATGTAAAAATCTTAAAGCACTGAATACCTGGTAGGTGATATAAAAATAAGCCAATCTACAGAAAATATATACTGTATCTCAAGGAGTCCTGTGACAGAGAACACCAGTATGGTGTTTGTGTCTGTTATATGTAACCAAATTATTTTTTCCTCCCTTTAGCCGAGCACTTTGTGTATAAGCACCGCGCTACTTTGATTGAAAGACTCGCCTCTTTGGATCCGATTTTGGATGAACTTTTGGAGAAAAGACTCATACACTATGAGCAGTATGAAAAAGTGCGCTGTGAGAGGACATCACAAGATAAGATGAGGATGCTGTACAGATTTGTCAGAGCGTGGGGGATCTGCGACTTGGACATATTCTACCAAATTCTGAAAGCCAAAAATAACCCACTGATAAAAGACCTGGAAGGACTGTAAGGGTTACTGAGGGGTGCTAGTCCTGTTCCTCAGGGGAGGAGGTCATTGTTACCATATTTTTTTATACGAGTTGCAGAAGATTCTAATCTCTTCTGACCAATGATGAATGTAAAACAATTCAGGGTCTGATTATCTCAACTCCAACATCTCACCATTTTATCCATAGGAAAGCAATTTATTCTAGATCCATTCCAAATGAAGGGGGGTAAATTAAAGTGTGTTTTATTTACTTATTTTACTAATAAGAGTGTTTTCCTTTTATCTGATAACATATTGAGCAACTCAAGAAAAGCAGAGGGATTTCTGCCTTGTATGCCGAGAGGATGCCAGCACGGTGAGAAGGTTCATCATGATTGGCAGGAGACACATGAAGGAGCAAGTCACTGATAACATGGAGTATGATCTGAATGATGTCAATAAATAAGACACTGACACTAAAGCCAAGTGTGCACGTAAACCTAATAATCCAAAGGTTAGCGGTTCAATCCATGCCACAAACCCCAACGTGTTGCGGTTACCTTCTCATGTGCCTTAGCTGGCAAGGACACCCCACCACCAGCGAGGCCTTTTTACACTTGCAAAGGGCTACGCTCCCCCATACAACAGCAGCTCTATTTGTTATTGCCTTTATACAGCTCCACATCAATAATGCCCAAGCCAATATCGTCCAAATGAGCCCCATTACTCCTTAAACGATTCTTCTTATCTCCCTCTAACTCCCCGTGCCTTACTACCACTCCCCCACAGAATGAGAAACCACTACTAATTCCTGTAATCTTCCTCTAACTCCCTGTGCCTTACTACAGCTCCCCCACCCTTCCCCACAGAATGGGAAATCCCTACTAATTCATGTAATCTCCCTCTAACTCCCTGTGCCTTACTACAGCTCCCCCACCCTTCCTCGCAAAACTGAAAACCACTACTAATTCATGTAATCTCCCTCTAACTCCCTGTGCCTTACTACCACTCCCCCACAGAACGGGAAACCGCTTCTAATTCCTGTAATCTTCCTCTAACTCCCTGTGCCTTACTACAGCTCCCCCACCCTTTCCCACAGAATGAGAAACCGCTACTAATTCCTGTCCTGTCATAACTAGTTAAGTTCTGTAGTCAGCCTTTTGCTGAAATATAATTCCTAACGCACTCAGTTTCTGCCAAAATTGCATTTCCTTTCTTCCTGCTCAGGATATTGTTAAGATACTTTTGTATTGATAGTCTCCTGCTCTTTTAGTCAGAATATAATAGACTGGTTCTCTGCAAAAAGCAAAATAGTGTAATTTAGTTGCTAAAGATTCAAGGTCTCTTTTGACAACAGACAATGAATAAGCTATGTATTCATATATTGCTTATATTGGGAGAGACACGTCCCAAAATCATGCCACTAATATGTCCTGCCCCTAAATCACGCCTCTAATCAAAGCTACGCCCAAGACACACCCAGGATTCGCCTATGTTACGCCTATGTTATGCCTCTAACCAATATCTTCTTTTTCCTGTATAAAAGTCATTACCCTATGATTAATAAATTGAGACAAAGGATTTGAAACCTGGCTTGCGTTACATTTCATTTCTTTCGTATTCCCGGGCCTGTAAGTTCAACAAAAATCGAAGATAACAAGTCGCAGGGCGTGAAAGCTTCTCGAGAAGTCTGCTGCAAACGGTGCAGATTGTGTATCCAGTCACAAGGCCTTCAGCTTTCTTGGCAGAGGAAAGGTTCCTCTCAGTTCTGGAGCCTAGCCAAGGAAGAGGTTTTTCTTTCATATATATATATATATATATATATATATATATATATATATATATATATATATATATATATATATATATATATATATATATGGGAGAACTAAGTATATATATATATATATATATATATATATATATATATATATATATATATATATATATATATATATATATATATACACATGTAGAGGTATCAGTACCGTGTTAGCCGAGCTTCAATAATCAAAAAATAAATAGATGATACCGTTCTGTGGCTAACGAAATGCTTTGACACCTCTAGCCATAAATCTCATCCACACCGGGGGAAGGAACAGCACAGATAACATTCCAAGAGACACTGTTTTTAAGTATACCTTTTGCTTCATTCATTGTAACATCGCCGGAAGAAGAGATCAGTGTATCTCGAAAGCTCGCACAAATAAAAGCATTTTGTTAGCCACAGAACGGTATCATCTATTTATTTTTTGATTATATATATATATATATATATATATATATACATATATACATATATATATATATACATATATATATACATATATATACACATATATATATTTATATACATATATATATATGTAGAGGTATCAGTACCGTGTTAGCCGAGCTTCAATAATCAAAAAAATAAATAGATGATACCGTTCTGTGGCTAACGAAATGCTTTTATTTGTGCGAGCTTTCGAGATACACTGATCTCTTCTTCCGGCGATGTTACAATCACCGGAAGAAGAGATCAGTGTATCTCGAAAGCTCGCACAAATAAAAGCATTTCGTTAGCCACAGAACGGTATCATCTATTTTTTTTTTTTTTTTTTGATTATATAGATATACATACAGCTAAACCCCGTTATAACGCGGGACCACCGCGTTACTAACGGGGTCGCGGGAAAAAAATGGCCACCGCGCTTTAGCGCATATTCATCCCGCGGGACAGGAGATGGGAGCGGGCATGTCCCTCCGCTCCCCGCTTCCCCCTGTCACCGCGGGACAGCCCGCGGGGCAGGAGATGGGAGCGGGGATGTCCCTCCTGTCCCCGCTTCCCCCTGTCACCGCGGGACAGGCCGCGGGGCAGGAGATGGGAGCGGGGATGTCCCTCCTGTCCCCGCTTCCCCCTGTCACCGCGGGACAGGCCGCGGGGCAGGAGATGGGAGCGGGGATGTCCCTCCTATCCCCGCTTCCCCCTGTCACCGCGTGACAGCCCGCGGGGCAGGAGATGGGAGCGGGGATGTCCCTCAGGTCGCCGCTTACCTCAGATCCCGCTGCCTGCATGGAGGTGGTAGCGGGGGGTTTCTTCTCCCCACCGCTGTCCCTGGCGCTCCCGCTGCCTGCGCGGGAGGAGGGGGGGAGCGGGTGGTAGTGCTGGTCGCGGCCTTTCCTCTGCTCCGACCCCACCCCCCGTCTGTGTAGAGTCACTTGAGAGAGCTTTGGAGACAGGTAAGCAGTCTCCGGAAGACCGCTAACCACCCCCCCCCCCCCGCCGCAGCACAGGGCCCTCGCGTGTGTGTAAGTGTCTGTGAGTGTGTGTGAGTGTGTGTGTAAGTAAGTGTAAGAGCCGGAGCGGGAGGTGGGAGGTTTGACAGGGAGGGGGGGCGTGGCTTGAGCGGAGGGACCCGCTACTCTCCCCCCCTTCCCTCCACGGACTGCAGGAGGGAGCTGCTACTATCCCCCCCCCTCCCTACACGGACTGCAGGAGGGAGCTGCTACTCTCCCCCCCCTCCCCGGACTGCAGGAGGGAGCTGCTACTCTCCCCCCACTCCCTCCACTGGCTGCAGGAGGGACCCGCTACTCTCCCCCCCCCCTCCCTCCACGGACTCGGGCTGGAGCACTCATACATACACACATACACATACACACACACACACACAGGCACTCACGCACTCATACACACACGCGCGCACACACATGCAGGCACTCACGCACTCACACACACACACACAGACAGGCACTCGCACTCACACACACAGACCGCTAACCCCCCCCCCCCCCCCGCCGCAGTACAGGGCCCGCCGTAGCCGCAGCGCAGGGCCCCGCCACCCCCCCAACCCCCACAGCACAATGACTTCCCACCCCCTTAACTTTGTGAAACAAAAGTCACAAGACGTTGTACAGGCAAAATACATCTGTTAAAGTGCAGTTGTCTGTTTATTTCTATATAATAATTGTGTGCAGTGTGCAGTGTGTGTGCAGTGTGTGTGCAGTGTGTCAGTGTGTGCAGTGTGAGCAATGAGGAGTGTGTGTGCAGTGTACAGTGTGTGTGCAGTGTGTGCAGTGTGTGCAGTGTGTGCAGTGTGTGCAGTGTGAGCAATGAGCAGTGTGTGTGCAGTGTGAGCAATGAGCAGTGTGTGTGCAGTGTGCAGTGTGTGTGCAGTGTGTCCAATGAGCAGTGTGTGTGCAGTGTGTGTGCAGTGTGTGTGCAGTGTCAGTGTGTGCAGTGTGAGCAATGAGCAGTGTGTGTGCAGTGTGCAGTGTGCAGTGTGTGTGCAGTGTGAGCAATGAGCAGTGTGTGTGCAATGTGCAGTGTGTGTGCAGTGTGTCCAATGAGCAGTGTGTGTGCAGTGTGCAGTGTGTGTGCAGTGTGTGTGCAGTGTGTCAGTGTGTGCAGTGTGAGCAATGAGCAGTGTGTGTGCAGTGTGTGTGCAGTGTGTGTGCAGTGTGTGTGCAGTGTGTCAGTGTGTGCAGTGTGAGCAATGACTAGTGTGTGTGCAGTGTGCAGTGTGTGTGCAGTGTGTGTGCAGTGTGTCAGTGTGAGCAATGAGCAGTGTGTGTGCAGTGTGCAGTGTGTGTGCAGTGTGGCAGTGTGAGCAATGAGCAGTGTGTGTGCAGTGAGTGTGTGCAGTGTGTGCAGTGTGCAAAAAAAATTAAATTTAGTTTAGCTGTATATATATATATATACATACATATATATATATATATATATATATACATACATACATACATATATATATATATATATATATATATATATATATATATATACATATATATATATACACATACATATACATATATATATATATACATATATATATATATATACATATATATATATATATATATATATATATATATATATATATATATATATATATATATATATATTACTGAGTTAAGTTATGGTGAGTAAAAAAAGTGACAAAAACCCTCCACAGGAAAGCAAATATGCAAATATAATATATATACAGTTATATTTGTATATATATATATATACATATATAGATATACATGTAGAGGTATCAGTACCGTGTTAGCCGAGCTTCAATAATCAAAAAAATAAATAGATGATACCGTTCTGTGGCTAACAAAATGCTTTTATTTGTGCGAGCTTTCGAGATACACTGATCTCTTCTTCCAGCGATGTTACAATGAATGAAGCAAAAGGTAAACTAAAAAACAGTGTCTCTTGGAATGTTATCTGTGCTGTTCCTTCCCCCGGTGTGGATGTGTTTTATGGCTAGAGGTGTTAAATGGTTACTGAAAGCAAGTGAAGAAAGAGTATGTATGTGTATCAGTGTGAATAAAAATGAATGGAGAGCCCACAGTATATACAGTGCTTTACACAAAATGTATGTGGAGTGGGACTGGATATAAATGGTGTGGGTGGGTGTGGAAATGTGAGAGTTAGTAGCACAACTAAAAGTGTGTGTGGATACTTAGTGGTCCCTATTGGTGTATAGGGATGGAAAAACAATATTAATACTCCTTGTTTTTCCATCCCTATACACCAATAAATATAACTGTATATATATTATATTTGCATATTTGCTTTCCTGTGGAGGGTTTTGTCACTTTTTTACTCACCATAACTTAACTCAGTAATATATATATATATATATATATATATATATATATATATATATATATATATATATATATATATATATAAATAAAAGAAGAAAAAAAGCGCCAAATCCTAGTGCATTACTGTGCAAAAATCGATATATTTAATTCCCAAAAATCTCAATAAAAATGAACTCACAAACATAAAACAATTAAAAGCATTGTATGAGATATACTCATGCTCCTAGGACCAGGAAACGCTGCTCTGCTACTGCTCTGCTGCTGTAATCACTCCGTGACTCCACTGGATCAGAATGCTGCCTCCGTTGTTCACCGCCTGCAGGAACTGACGTATCAGGCACTCCGCGATGGTCTCTCACCGGGTACACACCACCAGATGCTCCTTGGTTCCCACCGGGGACGGTAGATGCCACGGACCAGCGGATGACGTCACGGGAGTTGTACTGGACACCGGATCGGTAGAAATTCGTAGCAGTTCAGTGGCAAGTGTGTGTGAAAGTCCACTGCACACCTTCCCTACGCGTTTCGTCAGATTAACTGACTTCTTCAGGGGATGGGCTCTGGGTATGTGGTGTAGCATAATATATACCCCCCCGAGTCCAATTAGCTTGATTAATTAGTAGGCAAACAGTGTGTGGGCAATCTGCATGACTAGCAGAACAAATTATGTGCACATATGAACACCCAATGTTGAATCTCCATTAGTAGATACTTGCCAACACACAATGATGTTAATGAAATGAATAACAGTTATACAATTAAATAATTAAAAAATTAATTAAAACAAACTTGCAGTTGATGTCCTTTTCTATTTTTTAGTTAAGCGGACTACAAGGGTATATCTAAAGATATCAAAAAGATATACTTGCCAATATACATTGACATGAATGAAGTTAGTAACAGTTATACATATCAATTATTAAAACAAACTTGCAGTTGATGTCCTTTTCTTGTTTAGTTAGACGGACTACAAGGGTATATCTAAAAGATATCTTAAATACCCCAATGAATCTATATATACACAGTTGATATTTGTACTATTTGACACTATATAAGTGTGGCTTGAGGAGGGTAGATCAATTGATGAATAAAGAAGAGCCAAACAATATCTTAACAATTGATTAACGAATACATATGGTGGGTTAATATATTGTTTGTGTCTTGTTTAGTACTATTATGGAAAAAAGAAATTTTCCAACATGGATAAAACAAATATACCATTATGAATATTTTTACTCTTGATGGTTTAGAATAACAAATTTAGATATCATAAATATGACTATGATTATTATCTGGTATCTCACAAACTGGAGATTAATGCATCTGCTAGTTTGTGTAGATTATTCCGAATGGGGCTATATAGTAGAAACAGCGTGGAAGAGAGTAACATGAAAGTCCAAACAAAATATAGCATGGAGTTAAGAAATGTTATTGGAAGTTTAGACCGGACATGTATCCTAGGTCACTTGTATAAACAGCCCTGCAGAATTGCATGGTTCAGCTTATCTCCCAACACTCCTCGATATAGTAGAGAAGGGAGGGGAAGGGGGGGGGGGGAGGGGAAGGGGGGGGGGGAGGGGAAGGGGGGGGGGGGGAGGGGAAGGGGGGGGGGGGAGGGGAAGGGAAGGGGGGGGGGGGGGGAGGGGAAGGGGGGGGGGGAGGGGAAGGGGGGGGGGGGGAGGGGAAGGGGGGGGGGGAGGGGAAGGGGGGGGGGGAGGGGAAGGGGGGGGGGGAGGGGAAGGGGGGGGGGGGGATGTGAATGGTGAGGGGGAGACCTGGGGCAGATAAGGGGAGAAAAAGAAAAAGAAAAAATAGGTATATAAATGATAAGTGGTTATATGTGAATATAAATGTGAATATCATAATCCAAATGATACTGTAATAACATCCTCTTTTAAATGTGTCTTAATACAGCACTGTGCTGTTGTGTGTGTAATTAAATAATTTTTGTGTGTACTACTATTTATCTAAACCAACACCTGAATTGTTAGGTGTTATTATAAATATTAAACACCATGAATGTGTAAAAGGATAATGACCTATGTCTGGCGATCATGAAGGGAACATGTCAAACATGTTCAACCCAGACCTCCATGATCACCAGACCTTTAATGAACACCCATCAAATGGTGACAATGGAAGGAAAAGAACAGGAGAAAAGTCCATCCCAAATTATAGATGGATATGGATTTAAATGACTGTGCTGACATCGATACAATCATTCAGGCCTTCTGGACTCAGTGTATTCAATTCGTAGATCCAGTATGTTTCTCTAAGATTAAGCAATTTATGCCTGTCTCCACTCAAAAGTGTAGAATTGATAGCCTCAACCCCCATGACTACTAATGAAGACGGATCTTTATTGTGCTTTAATTCATAGTGTCTGGATAGACTATGTGTTTTTAACCCATGGATTATATTACGTCGATGTTCCAGGAATCGTATACATAGGGCCCTTTTGGTTCTACCAATATACTGAAGCCCACAGGGGCATGTAATGGCATAAACAATGTAAGTGGACAGACATGTATATGTATATATATATGTATATGTATGTGTATATATATATGTATGTGTATGTGTATATATATATGTATATGTATGTGTATATATATGTATGTGTATATATATATGTATATGTATGTGTATATATATATGTATATGTATGTGTATGTGTATATATATATGTATATGTATATGTATATATATATATATGTATGTGTATATATATATATGTATATGTATGTGTATATATATATGTATGTGTATATATATATGTATATGTATGTGTATATATATATATGTATATATGTATATGTATATGTATATATATGTATATATATATATATATATATATATATATATATATATATATATATCTCAGTGAGTAAAGACACTGATTGACACTGAGATTGTTGTAGGGTAGCCTGGTTCAATTCCCGGTGTCGGCTCTTTGTGGCCTTGGGCAAGTCACTTTATCTCCATGTGCCTCAGGCATCAAAAACATAGATTGTAAGCTCCACGGGGCAGGGACCTGTGCCTGCAAAATGTCTCTGTAAAGCGCTGCGTATAACTAGCAGCGCTATACAAGAACATGCTATTATTATTATACAGAAGCACGCGGATGCACACAGATGTGCACAATCACAGACATACTGTACAGTCATGCACACAGATACACATACACACACATACTGTACAGAAATATATACAGACATACACAGATACACATACACACCTAAATTTTTAGGACTGTAGCAGTGAGAGATGGAGCAAACACTCTGGCAGCAGGGCTGACGTGGCAGGGGGAAGGGCCAGGAGGTTAGAAATAGACAGAGGCAGAGGCAGGGGCATGGGGTTAGTCTGCACCCGGCCAAGAGATTCTCGCCCACCCTGCCCTTTAATGTGAATACTGTTAAATATGTTGGTTGTACATGTTTCAAATAAAAAAAGGAATAAATAAATAACTAGAATTTATACTGAGTTTGTGTTAGTAACTCCCTTAACTTCTCCAACAGCTGTTGAGTTCCCCTTTGGCGCTTAACGTGTTAGAAACAAATGTCACTATTTCTCTGCATTATTTTGCAGGTTATTGGAAGAGTTGCACAGTGACAGCAATTTGTACACTCACCATCTTCACCTGAGCCGGCTCCTGGCTGAATACCGCCGGCTCCTCCTTTTCAGCCATTGTTTGCTCCTCCTGGCTGAATTGTGGCTGCAGTCTTATCCCCTCTCTGCCTCCGATCTGTATGAAGGACAATGCTTTTAGAGATATTCTGGGCCCTTCCAACTCCTCCATCGGACCCTTCCTCTCCCTGACCTTGCAGCGCACAGTATTACCTGCTATCATGCCTCTCAGCATACCATGGTAACTCATTCTGAACATACATGTGTCTTTTCTACATGTTACTCAGCTTGAATGATACACCCCTCCCCTGGTTCGGTACCCCGTTATACCCAGGCCCTGAACCCCGTTATACCCCCTCCCCAGGTCCAGTACCCCATGCTACCACCCTTCCCAGGCCAAGCACCCTATTATAAATGAGGCCCAGTACCCCGTTATACCCCCCTTCCCCAGGCCCAGTAACCCGTAATACCCCCTCCCCAGGCCAAGTACCCTGTTATACCATAACGTGCTATTCTATAAATAGTGTCCTGTACAACAGCTAAAAGTACTGTATGTGCGGCTGATTCACAGCTCAGTGATTCCCATTTACCTGAAAAGGGCTACTTCCACCTTCATGTTGAAGGGTATTCTCTGCCCATGCCTGTGATACAGAGGATAATAATGTGAGCACATGTATTCCTCACTCATAAGCATGTCCTGGTGCTGTATGGGAGGTTTGACAGTTAAACCAATTGTCCACAGCACTCAAACAGTAACAATGTTCGTAACGTAACGTTGCTTCGCAATTTTAGCAACTTTTCAGAGTAATAGACCCCTTCAAGGCCCGTTTCCACGTCACACTAAGGGATAGTGGTACTTCCCTTTAATTAATCCTATCTAAGGAACCTGAATGGTCCATTTGACTCTCCCTTGCAGTCACATATAGGGTCATATGCTAGTAGCCTTCATAAAGGTTCTATAACGCTGGTTCTATTATGCCAGAGCAGAACCTTGTTCATTTGAGGTCCGGAACCCCCTGCTTCCTGAGATACCGGCCTGTTATAGGGTGCATGTATCTCCTATGCATTTAAATGTCTTGTGTCACATGACCGTGGGATTTAAATACATAGGAGATACTGGCACCCCATAACGCGGCCTGTATCTCAGGAAGCATGGGTTCCCGGACCTCAAATCAACGCGGTTCTGCTCCGGAGACCTCCTGCTCACACGCACTAGTATTACATTTTTTATTAAAACAGCTTCATTTCCTTAGTGGCTAGCCGCTAAGGCAATGAAGGGATTCAACCTCAATAGCCTGTTTATTGAAGGCAGAGGGGGTGGATGAAGGGGGTAGTAACCCCAGGGAGGGTAATTAGGCCTGCCTGGAAGGTTGCGGGAGGAGTTAACCTGTGGAACCGCTATGGTAATGAAGGGGTTAACCAGTGCCGCTAGCAGAGATGTAGGTGTGTAGCGCACAGCATTCAAAAGAGAACAGGTCTGGCAAAAACTTTCTTTATTTGCAAGGCATAAAAAAGAGGGGCGCAACCCTTCAACGCGTTTCGTGCAAAGCACTTTGTCAAGAAGTGCCTCTACACGACATACAGCCACTTAAATACACAAAACCTATCAAATCTCGCGATATCTCGTGACGTCATCAAGCCGATACTATCCAATCAAAAGGACATTCCCCGCACATGCGCGCCGCGATCGAGCCCCGCGATAACAAAATCACCGCACACCACACCTCTCACTGTCCCTGCGTTGTGCACCAGCTGGTAAACACAACGCTGCTCAGGAGACCAGCCCTGGGTGCGGCAATTAGGAACACTAGACCCCTCGCCGCGCGCATGCGCATACGGACATTCTGAATATGCCTTATCCACTGACTGATCGGTGCATATGAGCTGTCAAGTGTAAAAGAAGCAGACTCACTTGCATCTCTGCCCCAGCAGGGCAATAACAGGTTAATACAAATACATATATGAAAAGGCGGCCTATATCCACACAGATTTACGTTTAGCTTGGCACATAATGTTATTATACATCAAAGCAATTATACATTAATGCAGTTCTTATCCCAAACCAGCCATATGATGAATCATCAAGACAATAATTCATTATCTATCTACAGACAATTCACATAAACAAGTTTTGTCATATAGACACGTTTAGTCATATGATGCCCACACAGTATATTAAGAAATCAGGTCCGTTCCCGAGGAATACTATCATTATGTGATACACATTTATTATTTTTGAAGTATTATAACAATTCTTTTCAAATAACATGAATCAACACATTTCTATCATAAAGTTCATGATTATTTTATGAAGGGGTTTATAGTCCACTCCACATTGATTCCTTCTGGGAACCTGGTTCTGAGCGTAAAGATCCAAAAGGACTCTCTACAATTCAGAGTATTAAGAACATCACCCCCTCTTTCTTGTCTTTTAATTTTTTCTAAACCTATGAACGAGAAGTTCTTTATGCTGCCCTTACTGCATTGCGTAAAATGTTTCGATACAGGGTGTTCCAGATCCCCTTTGCGAATTAATCTACAATGTTCTTGCATTCTTATTTTTAGAGCCCTCGTAGTTCTACCAACATATCTCTTCCCACAGCCACAACTGATTAGATAAACTACAAAATTTGTGTTACAATTAATATAGCTACCAATGTTGTACTTTTTATGTGGACTGTGGGAAAAGAAATGCTGCGAGGGCCTCATGAATTGACACATGTTGCAACTATTACATCTATAAGAGCCTTTCGTCAAGAACCGGTCTGGCTCACCCACTTTGGTGGAGATGACACTAGGTGAAATGAACGCGGCCAATGTCTTAGCTCGCCTGTATACACACTTCGGGCCGGACTTTGTATACTCACTTAGAATGGGATCCATTCGTAGTAGTTCCCAATGTTTATTTATGATCTCTCGAACCTGACCACTTGATCTATTGTATTGAGATATAAATAGGGGGCACACCTTGTCATTGTGGTGAGTTGTGTTCTTCCCCTTTTGCTCATTCCTCACCCTGGACCCCGAGGGGAGAGTAGTTTCTCTATCAATCTTTATTACCTCTTGGACAGTGGATTGGAGGGTCTCCCGGTCATACCCTCTTTCTATAAATTTGTTGGTCAGCACATCAGACTGGGCCTTGAAATCACTCATTGTAGAGCAATTCCTCCGTAGTCTGATGTACTGCCCTTTGGGTATTCCCTTAACCACTGTCCGCTCTCAGAAATGAATTCCTCGAATTTGTTTTTGTATACACATCTGATTGTATTTTTTGATCCATATCAATATAGAATAGAATGTCAAGGTAGCTGATGTGTTGTGAGTGATAATTTATCGTAAAGTGAATATCCAAAGTGTTATTATTAATATGGTTAAAAAATTCTAATAGTGTTTCTGTGCTCCCGTGCCAAATAAAAATTAAGTCGTCTATAAAACGTTTATAAAAAATAATATTGTGTCTAAACAGATTAGTGCTGTTATAAATGAAAGTGTTCTCCCACCACCCCATAAATAAATTGGCATAGGAGGGGGCAAAGCTTGTCCCCATTGCCGTCCCCCGAAGTTGTAAATAAAACTTGTGCTCAAAAAGAAAATAATTGTGTGTGAGAAGAAAAAGTATAGATTCCATGATAAATGTTGTCATAGGTAGAGAGCTACCTGGACATTCTATGAAGTGTCGGACAGCTGTCAGGCCCAGGTCGTGTTGTATTATCGAGTAGAGGGAGACCACATCCATAGTCACCCACAAGTATTCCTTATTCCAAGAAATATTTTGTATTTTCGTAAGTAAGTCACCTGAGTCCAGAATGTGGGACGGCAAGGTCCTAACAAAAGGCTGCAGATAGGAATTGACATATCGAGACAGACCATCTCCCAAAGATCCAATACTAGAGACAATCGGCCGACCAGGAGGGTCGACCAAAGTCTTGTGGATCTTTGGGAGATGGTGATATATCGGTATGACTGGTTGTGGATTTATTATAAAATTGGATTCATCTTTATTCAATACATGTGTTGCTGTTCCTAAATCTACTAGCTCAAGTAGTTCCCTTAAAAAAAGATCTGTAGGATCCCGTGGTAGTACAGAGTAGGATGACACATCCCCAAGTTGGCGAAAGGCTTCCCTGAAATAGTCTGTCCTACTCTGCACCACCACTGCTCCCCCTTTGTCTGCATTTTTAATTACTAACATTTCGTTCTCCTGTAGAGATTTAATGGCTGCACGCTCCTCTTTGTTTAGGTTGTCATATCCCCGATGGGGGAACGAGAACCCTTGGGCTAAAGTTCTAAGGTCCCTGATAACTAGATTCTCAAACATAGTAAGGTATGGACCTTTAATGAAGGTGGGGTAAAAAACTGATTTCTCCTTAAGTCTGGATCTCCAATCCCCAAGTATGTATGATTGTGAGTCCTCCACATAATCTCCCTGTGCTAAAAGGTCTTCCATGTCTCTAATCGCACATTGATCCTTAAAGGAATCCAGGGAGTTGAGGGCTAGGGAAGGGAGGGGTGCGGGAGTGGGCAATATTTGACAACCATCATCTTGTAATATCTCACCTGTGTCTGTCGCCGTCAGAGATCCCTCACCGTTTGGTTGATGAAAGAATTTTTTCAAAGTCATCTTGCGCACAAACTTGTGGACATCCACCGCCACACCAAAGAGGTCAATGTCCATTGTCGGCGCGTATTTTAGCCCTTTATTTAGTAAGGAGATCTCTGCAGGCGACAGCTCCAACCCTGAAATATTAATTACATTGTTAGCATCATTTAATAATTATTTTTCCTTTTGTTTGCCCTTTTTCCCCCTGTTTCTCTTCCCCCCCCTCCTTGTCCTTTTTGGTCTCTCCTGAACATCAAGTAGTTTTTTGACTGTTGGTCAGTGTGGTAAGTTTCCATTGATGTGGATGGAGTCGGATCCTCCCGGGAGGTCCGGATGGACGTCTCTCTTCCCTGAGTTGATTGGTATTAGTACGTTGTGATCCACTGGTTCTACTTTCCATGTCCATAAATGAGACAGATTGTGGGACTGATTCTACATCTGATAATTCAGAATCACCACTCTGGTAGTCAAAATTGCTTGGTTTCAGGATTGATTTACTCGGGGTTGATCTCCGCGACATATTCTTTGTTGACTCCTGTGAAAAACGATCAAAAACAGGCACAATTCTTTGCCAATTATATATTTGATTTTTTTCGTAATCAATACGATCACGGTCGTATTTATTCTGTTTCCGTATCATAATTTCTCTCTCAGCCTCCTCTGTAGTTTTGGCTAAAATTCTGTCAAAATTAGAAAACCCCTCAATGTCCTTGAATTTACGCAGTTTATCCTGTAATTCCTTAATCTGGTTATCTAATGTTGCTTTCTCCTTTATTTTGTGTTGCAGTATTTGATCCATTAGACTGAATGAACAAGTGTTCAGTGTTTCAATCCATGTTTCCTCAAATGCCTTATCTGGGAAACCAAAGGTTGGGGCCTTTTTAACCCTTAAACCCCTGGGGATTCTCCTCATTTTGAGGTAGTTCTCGGTTGCAACAATGTCCCACCAGATTCGTGTTTTATAGATAAGCAGTTTTTCTAATTTCTGGAAGTATATTCTTAGATCAGAGATGTCATTTGAATCAGTATCTACTACGGTGTCAAACACACGAAGGGCCTTCTTTTTTCTAAAAGAGTCATCTCCACAGCTGAATGTGTAAACTGATGGTAAGGGTCTCTCAATCAGATCATCAATTTCATCCATTACGCCCTGCACAGTCTAATTGTGTAAAACGATCATAAAAACGAAAAAACTGCACAGACCTGCTCTTAGTATACAGTTCAGTAAATTCCTCCTTCTCAGTAGTACTTCATAGGTTAAACACATCCATTAAGCACGAGCTACCATTCAATAGATACACAAAGTCAGAATAGAACAATGGTGCTCAAAGTGCTGTGTGTGTGCTTCTGAAGGGAGGGAGTCACTGGGTATTAAGGTATTATATATTAGTATACTCAGTCCATAATAATGGGGGTGGGGGCACCAGGAAGCCCTGAAGGTTGGGGAAGCACCCTGTAGGCCTAAACATCCATCCTTGGGGCAACTACCCCCTTCACCCAATCCCTCTACCCACAATAAATAAAAACACACAACAACCCTACTAGCCACCTCTTCTACCCCCAACAATCCCACCCCCCTCCAACACATACAGTACAGTAATGGGCAAAATTACTATTATCAAAATATGGATAATAGTGCATTTACAAATTCTAAAACCAAAAATTAGCGTCATGACGTCACGTAGCATCCGGTTGCAATGGCAACCCGGTGTCATGTCGCCACGCAGCCATGTTCACTGCATGTGGAGGGGGAATTGCAGAAGAATAACGGAGAATGTCGGAGTCACCTCCACCGCACAACACCACCACCCGGAGTTTTACAAAGGCAACCCGTAGCCCGAGGTAAGTGCCCAAAACCCGGAGTCTCCAGGTCAAACCAGGAAAGGTGGCAATCCTGGCTAGTATCCATATCTGGATAATAGTTATTTTGCCCATTACTGTACTGTATGTGTTGGGGGGTGGGGGTTGTTGGGGAAGAGGAGGTGGGTAGTAGGGTTGTTGTGTTTATTTTTCTTTATTGTGGGTAGAGGGATTGGGTGAAGGGGGTAGTATCCCCAAGGATGGATGTTTAGGTCTACCGGGTGGTATCGGGAGGGGTTAACCCCTTCATTACCTTAGCAATATTAACCGCTAAGGTAATGAAGGGGTTAACTCCACCCGCAACCCCACGCAATGCCAAAACACCCACCAAGGGCCAAACACCACCTTCACCCACACCCGCTACCCACAATAAACCTGGCACTGGTAGTTAACCCCTTCATTGCCTTAGCGGTTAGCCGCTAAGGTATGAAGTTGCCTGAAAGTGCATTTTTCATGAATCTGATTCATGCCGGGGGCCTCCTCCAGTGCTGATATTAATGTGTATCAGCTCCGGAGACCCCCAGCATCAATCTGATGAGGAAAAATTCTCCCTCTCTCGCCGTCGCCTCAGAAACTTCTTGGCAGTTCCATGCCAACTTTTTAAGGCGAGAAGATTTTGTGAGTAAATCGCCATTCTAGAGACTCGACGAGCCTCGGACTACTAGAATTGCACCAGTTAGAAAACTGGCGATAAGTGGCTTATCGCCGCTCACTTGCCGATTTGTTTTTGACGGCTGAAAAAATTGGCGATTCAACCCACTTATCGACATTTACTAAATCACTGTAGGCATTTTGGGCCAATAACAGCTAATAAGCCTTGATAAGTGGGTTATGAAGGCTACTAGCATAGCCCTCATAATCTCCTATAGTCAGTAACAGCACACCTCCTGGAGGTCACATGGGAACGGGCCTTGAAGGAGTCTATTACTCAGAAGCGTTGACCCCTATTATAATCCCTGATG
This sequence comes from Ascaphus truei, assembly GCF_040206685.1. Taxonomy (NCBI): domain Eukaryota; kingdom Metazoa; phylum Chordata; class Amphibia; order Anura; family Ascaphidae; genus Ascaphus; species Ascaphus truei. Next base: position 388,992 of record NW_027457309.1, read on the forward strand.
GCTGTTTGTGTGTCCATAGTTGTATAGTGTTTTCTCCCTGTGTTAGTCCTGTACTCCTCATTATGTTTCTGTACCATTTATTGGTGATTTGCTGTATAATACTTCTTTTCTTTGCACCTTTCTCTTCATGTTCTGGCATTTAGGTGGTGGATGTGCACTGTATTTCTGTATATCTTATGGCTTTCAGCTAACTTATAGCAGGGGTGTGCAAACTGTGGGGCGCTACATTTTCCTGGGGGGCGCGGGCGGTTGCAGAGGCCCCGCGCTCTCCCCCAAGGAATTTAAATGAAACGCCAGGGATCGCGTGAGGCCTGAGGCCTCGGTAACTCTCTTACCGGGATTCAGATGTGTTGTGTGATGCGTCGCCATGGCAACGTAACATCACATGACTCATCGCCATGGCAACGCTGCGTCAAATAACGCTCCGGGTCACGACGTGACGTCACATGACTCAGCGGCGTCATTTGACGCTGGAAAATGAGATAAGGGGGGGTGCGAGCAGTGGGGGGAACTAGCAGGCGGGGCGCAGCTCAAATAGTTTTCGCACCCTGCCTTATAGTACTGCTGCGGCAGACTTTATTCTAACAAATCACCGTTTTTTCCCTGGCTTGTTCCTGGAATGCAACGCTGTTCACCTGGAGCATGCCGCGTTCCTTTTGCTTTCCCAGCCACGGGTCATGCCCGGCTGACGCGCGGTTGTTGTGTTAATTGATAATGGTTCAGGATTTAATAGGCTGCAATGCTTCGCGTGTCCGCCAGATGGCATAAATTCATGAATTGTAATGCAGTATATATATATATATCTATATATATATATATATATACTGTATAACAACAACCCCTATAACCCCTAACATACACATACAGTACTGTATATGCACATCAATGATACTATAGGCCGGCGGGGGCGAGATGTGTTTGCAGCAGAGAGAGATCCGCTGTTCTCTCTGCGCAAACATCGGCACATTAAAAATTATTTAAAATAAATTTTTATTCATAGTGTAGATGTGCAGGGGGTCTCCGGAGCTGAACCGCATTGGTTTCAGGTCCGGAGACCCCCTGCTTCCCGAGATACAGGCCCCTTTATGCTTTACTGTGGAGGGTTTTTGTCACTTTTTTTACCCACCATAACCTATATATATATATATATATATATATATATATATATATATATATATATATATATATATATATATATATATATATATATATATATACATATACTGTATATAACAACAACCCCTGTAACCCTTAACATAATACACATACTGTATATGCACATCAATGATACTATAGGCATGAATGTATTTTTAATAATATTGTACAGTGAGCAGGGGGTTCCCTGAGCCACAAATCAACGCTCAGGGGACCCCCTGCTCCTGCACAATATTATTAAAATACAGAAATGCTGCTTCATTACCATAGCTGATTGCCGCTAAGGCAATGAAGGGGTTAACCCACCGTGCCCGCTTTATTGTGGGTAGCGGGGGTGGGTGAAGGGGGTATTTGGCCCTTGGTGTGAGTTTAGGAATTGCGGGGGGGTTGCTGGTGCACTTAACCCCTTCACGACCGTAGCAGTTAATACCGCTACGGTCATGAAGGGGTTAACCCCTCCCGCTACCCCCCCGCAAGCCCTAAACAACCACTGTTGGGGCTAATACCCCCTTCACCCACCCCCGCTACCCACAATAAAAAAAATCACACACAGCAGCCCCAAAATAAATAAATAAATAAATAAATACATGAATATAAATATATATATATATATATATATATATATATATATATATATATATATATAACAACAACCCCTGTAACCCCTAACATAATACACATACTGTATATGCACATCAATGATACTATAGGCATGAATGTATTTTTAATAATATTGTACAGTGAGCAGGGGGTTCCCTGAGCCACAAATCAAAGCTCAGGGGACCCCCTGCTCCTGCACAAGTATTAAGACAAATAGATTTATATCCAATGTCACACAGAAAGAGTATCCTATCAGAACACTTATAAATTGCCATAGCCAGTTTATGATATACTTATTAGAATGCCCATGCGGCCTACAGTATGTAGGCCGCACAAGCAGAACATTGCAAAGGAGATTAGGAGAACACATATATAATATTAAAAGGGGATTTATGTCCCACAATGTGTCACTTCATTTCAAATTGGAACATTCACAGAGCCCAGCAGGGCTCAAATGTCATGCCATAGAATGTCTCACTTTCTGCAAGAGAGGAGGAGACAAAATTAATCTGATATCCAAAAGAGAATCCTTTTGGATTTTCGAATTGAAAACTTTGAGCCCCCATGGGTTGAATATAGAATTTGATCTATCAGCATTTTTAAAATGATCAACAAGGTATATGTCGGGACAATAGAATTGTTGGTCAATAGGTATTATACATCTGATTGCTATTGCCCAGATGATCAGCCTGTTTCCTTTAAGATTGCCTTCCTTTATGAAGGTTTATATGGTGACCATATATGAGGTTCTACATAAGTCACTTATTGATTTATTTAATTTTAGCTGTTTTATTGTTTATTACTATTCATTTTTAGATATATAATTTTCTATATAAGTTATATATATAATTTATATTTTTTAATACATTATAAATTGGTTTTGGTTATTATTATTCTTTTGAGAATGCCATAAAACAAGGTGTGAGTGAGCCTAATAGTTATTCGAGTAAATTATCTCCAAGTTTCCGTCATATCAAAGTGCCTCTCCAATATCCTATGATGAATTCTAATGTATTATACAAAATCATATTGTATTACCGTTATATTTGTATCTGTTTGCTAATTATTAATGTATAATTCTGTGTAAAATCAATTGATATTTGTCTGACTCAGATGTATCTAGCCGTCTGTGGTTGGCAAATCCAAGCAATATATTTATTGGATACTGTTTGCCATGTAATTTATAATATATTGAGGTGGGTTAAATTACTCTGCCTCTCTATAGACTGGTTAACCAATGAGCCATCAATGATTAAAGTCTAGTGTATTTGTAACGCTCGGGTTCTGTTAAAAGGACGACTAGATATTTAAGTACTTCATGTACAGTATGAAATCTTTTGTTGTAAATATGAATGCATGTACCATTTAAGTATTCAAAACTCCATGAATTTCATGATTTCTAAGACTGTAACGGTATTAATGGCCGTTAACCAACAATCTATTTAAACTAATTGCTTTATTTGAAAGTTTTGGGGTATATATAGGAGCACATACCCACCTAGTACCCATCCCTGATGAAGAAACCCACAATTAGGAGTTTCGAAACACGTTGGACAATTTTGACGTAGCAAGGACACCGTAGCAGTGGACACTAGCGGTGACGTCAGCAGAGGAGCCGATCTGTGAGACTCCAGAAGTATTGGACTTCGAGCACGGAAGGCGGATCTCCTCGAGGCACTGGCATGTTGCACCTCATTGCGAGCGGTGTTGATCAGCTAAAGACCAATTATTTTATGGCGTATGTCTTAGTCACCTTTGGTGAGTAGGATTCCAATTTTTCCTATCGGCGGAGCAAAGTTTTATTAATAGTGCTCCAGCACTCAGATGTTTTACTAATTGATGTACAGTTGTACACACTTTTATCTTTCCATTTTGGATTATTAAATTGCTCAGTCTACATATCCAATGTTTATGTTTCTTGGGTCCTGCCAGAATTTTGGTGAATATTTTGTAGTCAAGATTAAGGAGGGAAATTGGTCGGTAGGAAGTCGGCTCTTCCAGGTCTTTATCTTTTTGGGGGATTAGTTTGATTACCGCTGAACCAAAACCCAGGGGGCTTTCTCTTAGTGACATTATTTGATTATATACCTCTACCAGGTGTGGTGTTATTTCTACGGTCATATGTTTAACATATTCGGCCGAGTAACCATCAGGTCCCGGTGTTTTAAGTGTTTTAAGCTGTTTAATGGCTCTAGAGACTTCTTCTGTGGTGATGGGGCTGTTTAGAATATTTTTTGAGCTCTCTGACAGCCGAGGGATCCTCAAATATCTCCAGAATCTATCCTGCTGATCTAAGTTAATATCTGGATGATTATATATGTCTGCATAGAATTTATGCAAGATATCTGATATTTTTTTGGTAAAAGTGTGCCTAGTCCCAGTCTGGTCTCTCAAGGCCACTATATGAAATGTGGAGCTATTATTTGCTACTAAGTTAGCTAGCATTTTCCCAGCTTTATTTCCGTAACGGATGAATCTTGCATTTCTATAGTTTTGATTCAGCAGTTCTCTTTCATGTAGTAATACCTCCAGCAACCTTTTTTCACCAGATACGCCTCTTTATTTTGAGGAGTTGGTGATTCTTTGAATTTAGAGTATGTTTCAGTTCATTTTTGGTTACAATAAAGATATTTTTCATTGTGTTTTCTCCTCTGGTAAGAGACGTACGATACGTCTAAGTCTCCTCTTTGAATCTTTAGCTATTTCCCAAGACAAAAAGAGGTCTCCTATATGTTCTGCGTTATTTTCTTTGAATTGTGCCCATTTATTATGGACTGCAGCTCCAAAGCTGTCCTGAGCTAACAATTTGGAGGGGAACAACCCTGTTCTCTGGACCATCGTATCAGGGTCCAACTGTATTTGGAGCCCTATGGGGGGAGTGGTCTGATATATAGCCAATATATATTGCCATGCTCAGTAGCATTCCTCTTTGACACTTATACGCAGTGTTCGACAAATCACCCAAAAATCTACTCGCCGAACCAAAAAATCTACTCGCCACCTAGTCCTGCCCCCAACCCCGCCCCTAGTCCCGCCCCCTGTCCCGCCCCCAACCCCGCTTTAAAATAAAATATATAAATAAAATACATTTAATAAATTCCTAGTCAGAACAACATTTGTTTTTGACATAAATGTATTTATTGTATTACATTATACTACATTTAGTCCTTGTTACGTGTGTGTGTGTATGTGTGTGTAAATGTCGGATCTAGAAAAAAAACCGAGATGTGAATGACAGTTTCCTGAACCCCTTAACAAGTGTCTGGACGCCCCGCTTCACAATATCTAAAGCAGCAATCCCACCTGGGATCTTACCTGATCCGCAGTCCCTCAATATCCAGGTACCCTCATTCCCGCGATGTTATACATTGGAGGGGATGTGTTCCCTACCTGTCTTCTAGGTTAGGGGGGTTCCGATGTCTTCCGTGTGAAGCTTGAGTCAGATCTGGAAGAAAGCAGTATAGGTTATTTCGGTTTAGTATAGGGCAGTTAAGATATATAGAGTAAATAAGAGATCCAGAAACAGAGTGTGAGACAGGCACAGAGAGAGGGGGCGAGAGGCAGAGAGAGGGGGCGAGAGGCAGAGAGAGGGGGCGAGAGGCAGAGAGAGGGGTCGAGAGGCAGAGAGAGGGGGCGAGAGGCAGAGAGAGGGGGCGAGAGGCAGAGAGGGGGCGAGAGGCAGAGAGGGGGCGAGAGGCAGAGAGGGGGCGAGGGGGCGAGAGGCAGAGAGGGGGCGAGAGGCAGAGAGGGGGCGAGAGGCAGAGAGAGAGGTGAGAGGCAGAGAGAGGGCGAGAGGCAGAAAGAGGGCGAGAGGCAGAGAGAGGGCGAGAGGCAGAGAGAGGGCGAGAGGCAGAGAGAGGGCAAGAGGCAGAGAGGGTGAGAGGCAGAGAGGCTGAGAGGGCGATTGGGTGGGTGGGGTGATGGGGTGATTGGGTGATGGGGTGATTGGGTGAGGGGGTGACGGGGTGATTGGGTGACAGGGTGATTGGGTGGGGGGGTGGGGTGATTGGGAGGGGGTGGTGACACTTCTGGTATCACACACACACACATTCTCCCATGCACACATACACTCTCCCATGCACACACACACACACACTCTCCCATGCACACACACACACACACACACACACACACACACACACACACACTCTCCCATGCACACACACACACACACACACACACACACACTCTCCCATGCACACACACACTCTCCCATGCACACACACACACACACACACATATACACACACTCCCATGCACACACACACATTCTCCCATGCACACACACACAGACTCTCCTATGCACACACACACACTCTCCCATGAACACACACACACATACACACACACTCTCCCATGCACACACACGCACACTCTCCCATGCACACACACACACTCTCCCATACACACACATGGGACAGGGGGAAGAAGAGGAAAGGCCGCGCGACCGAGCACCAACACCACTGCCCCGCTCACCGCCTCGCGACCATCTCCCACACTGCGTGGGCAGCCACGGGACGGTGGGGAAGCGGAGACCAAGGGGTAAGGGTGGAACACCCCCGCTACCATCTCCTGCCCCGCGCGGCGATCGGGGGGAAGCGGGAAGGGCGCAGGAAGCCAGGGTAAGCAGAGACCAAGGGGGTAAGGGGGGAACACACCCACTACACTCTCCCACGCCAATCGGGGGGAAGCGGGAAGTGGTGTGGGAAGCCGGGGTAAGCGGAGACCAATGGAGTAAGGGGGGAACAACCCCGCTACCATCTCCCGCCCCGCGCGGGTATTGGGGGGAAGTGGGAAGTGGCACGGGAAGCCGGGGTAAGCGGGGACTGGGGAGAGAAGGGGGGAACACACCCACTACCCTCTCCCGCCCCACGCAGGTATCAGGGGGAAGCAGGGAGTAAGGGGGAACACCTTGGCTTGCAGGGAAGGAGCAGAGGGGCCGCAGGATGGAGGATTAGAGAGTACTTATTCTCCAACATATCTCCGGCCAGAAAGAATGGCCGCTCGTTGGGGGCAGGCTCATATAGAGCCTGGCCGCGCGCCCACAAAGCCTGGGAGCGCGCGCCAATCAGCTGTCAGGTAGGGGGAGGTTTTTTTTTTCAGCGCAAGCAGGGGAAATTTAAAAAAACAAACACGTGTGCTGCTTGGGCCAATAGGAGCTCACCCAGATGTTAAATCCACTCGCCCCGGGCGTGCAAATGTATAGGATTGTCGAACACTGCTTATACGCATATATATATATATGTTGTGGTTATTTTGGGGGTTCAATATGAATTTATAGGGGTCCTGTATGTTTTGCATTATATATCTTAGCTTTGGATATTTTCTGGAAAAGAGGGGACGAGACCAACAGGTAATCAATGCATGACATTGAATTATGTGCACGCGAAACACAGGTATAATCCCTCTCTAATGGGTAGAGCAGTCTCCAGGGGTCTACAAGATTCATTTGTTTTTTAAGAAATGTAATGTCTGACTGGCTTTTGATCTTATACTGTGTCCTTTCAGATTTGGTTGTGGAAGATGTTAACCTATCCAATATTGGGTCTTCTACTATATTAAAATCTCCCCCTAGTAATATTTGGTGATCCATGGCTAGGGGTGCTAGGTTATCCAAGAGGGAATTCAAAAAGGTTCTGTCATGAACTGTTGGCACATATATGTTTGTCAGAGAAGTCTTAATCCTTCTTAAATTTCCTGAAATAATTATGAATCTACCCTTAAGGTCACACAGCGGATTTTCCAGTTGGAATGGGACACCCGTCCCAATGAGGATAGCGACCCCTCTCTTTTTACTATTATAGTGTGAGGAAAACACGATTGGACCGAGCCCTGTTTCAGTTTGTTATGTTCCATCTGTGTCAGGTGTGTTTCCTGTCAAATGCTATATGTCTATACCTAACCTCTTTAGACGATTAAGTATCTGTCTTCGTTTCATCGGGGAGTTAATACCACCCACGTTCCAGAAAGTTATCTTTGTAATCTTATCTGGTACAGAAGAATACCTCACGATAGGAACCTTTCTGTGGTTGATTGAGATATAGAGATGTGGACATGCAGCACCTGTGTGGTCATTCACCATTATGTGCATTCACCCTCTTTGCAATGCATCATTCCGGTTAGCGCAGCAGTTTTTATCTTTTTTATGTTACTGTATTACCTCTGTTAATCTAATATTGTTAAAATGGACATACTGTACAAATGGATGACATATTGATGACATGGACTGGGGGGGTCTCTGGAGATGGGGCTGTTGGTGGAATGCAGAATACATTTCGTCTCCATTTTGTCTCTCTTTGTCTTAACAAGTCTCTGTCTTATGCCTCATGCTGTGTTCCTGCAATCATTTCATGTGAGAAAGTATGTGTATGTATCGGTTTTGCTACCAGGACTCAAGGCCAAAGCGGCTTATGGCTCAATGCCCAGAAATGAGGGAGAAGAACGTATTCTGCAGTTATACAGACTTAGAGATAAAATGTATCCTAACAGACCTTGTTCATTGTATTAAGAATATTTTAACCCAGTTTTTACTTCTTTAATGACCTTTATTATGATTGGTTTAGAATAGGGAGGAGATATTGTATTCTACCTAGCAACTTATTTTAGACAAAGAAAAGCATATGTGTATAAAAAGGCTGCATGGGCCCTCCCCTTGCAGAGTCTCTTGTTGACACTCCTGTATGATCATTCAGTATAATACAATAAACGACTCATTATCTACGACCCGTGTTTGCTCTTATCTATGTGCATTTGCAAACAACGACACATCACTGTATGTATAGCCCTAAAGAGGCTGTCACGGGAGACCAGGATTTATAACACCTTTTAACCAGGATCATTCAATAGGCAAAACAAGGTAGTGGAATAAAATTAGGTTTATTCGGGTAAACCCGCATACACACAATGAAATACAACCTCAATTACTATAGCGGTTACTAACCGCTAAGGTGATTAAGGGGTTAGGGGCCATTAGTTTGTATTTTTTTTATTGTACTATTGCTGCCCACGGAGGACAAGGACGGTAATGAGGATGAGGACAGCCTTCACCATTGCAGGGTAAGTGCAAGTTTTATTTACTTTATGCTGGCTGATGTTTTATTTTTAAATGGACAAATGCACTAGTAATTTTGACCATTACTGTGCTGTATGTATTGGGGGTGTGTGAGGGGGGGGGAAGTATTTATTTGAATGTATTGCACCTTTTTTTTCTGCAGAGGATTGATAACCTAGGCCAGCGGAGACCACACGAGGACCCCCATACACCCACGGGGACCACCGACGACCACGGACACCCGCAGGGACAACCCGGAGGCCTCTGGACACTCGTGTGGACCACCCAAGGACACCCGTGGGGCCCCCGGTTACTCACAGGGACCACCTGGAGGCCCCTGCCGGCCTCTGGTTTCAATCATGTGCAAAAAAAAAAAGCTTTTAACAAACTATATAGCAAAATACTAGCAAATAGATTATACCCCATCTTACCGAGAATTATAAATATAGATCAAGTAGGATTTGTCGCGGGCAGACAAGCCTCAGACAACACTCGTCAGATAATCAATATCATATACCATGTCCACCTCACAGGCACCAAAGCAATACTTTTAAGCTTAGACGCAGAGAAGGCGTTCGATAGAATAGACTGGCTCTTCCTAAACCACACCATGCGCAAATTTGGCTTCAAAGACGCATACCTAGAAGGGGTCCGCAGACTCTACCAAGACCCGTCAGCAATGGTAAAACTACCAGGGGGCAGCCTCCAGAGATTTAACATTAAAAACGGCACGAGACAGGGATGCCCGCTATCCCCTCTCCTCTTTGCACTCACTATCGAACCCCTGGCGGCCACTATTCGGAACAATGTAGACATCCAAGGAGTCGCAATTGGACATAAGCACTATAAGATATCACTATTTGCGGATGATATCATCTTAACATTATCCAACCCCCAAATTTCCATCCCCAACTTCCAAAAAGATCTCCGAGACTTTGGACAAATATCAGGATACAAAATTAATAGCTATAAATCCGAAGCACTGAATTTAAACCTGCCAGAGGTGAAACTCCTTAAGCTAAATTTTAACTACAGGTGGAGTTCCTCTTGTATCATATACCTGGGAGTACAGATATCGAGGAACTACCAATCCTTGTATCAACATAACTACCCGGCCCTATTTCGGAAAATCAAACAAGACCTAGATAAATGGGAAGGATACCAAATATCATGGACCGGGAGAATGATCTCGGTTAAAATGAATATACTCCCCAGATTGTTATACTACTTCCAGACACTCCCGATCCACATCCCAGGCTCAGAATTGAAGAACGTCCAAAAACAAATCTTTCACTTTATCTGGCAGGGTAAAAAACCTAGAATCACCAGAGTGGTTCTGCTTGCCTCAAGGGGGAGAGGGGGCCTCGGAGTCCCGGATATTATTAGATACTTTCAAACCACCCAGCTGCAACAAGTAGTAGTGTGGAATGCAGACCCAGGCCAATATTGCTGGCTGGATATAGAATCGCACGCCTTCACTGCCAGCATACCTTTGGTCCCTGAGTAGGGAAGACATGCAGACTTGTAAACTCAAATTAGGCCCAATGAGACATACCTGGGAGATCTGGACAAAATGCAAATTCAAATTCAAGCTCACGACCTCTAAATCTCAACTCATCCCAATCCTCAAAAACACTAAATTCCCGCCTGGTTGTGAGCCAAGACAATTTGACCAATTCCCAGTTAAGAAAATTAGGGTAGTTGCCGACCTCCTGAGCTTTGGGCAGTTCCTGAGCTATCAAAGATAGCAAAACAAATATGAAATGGCAGGACTGAACGTATTCAAGTACCTCCAAATTCGACACTTTATTCAAACGCTATCCCCAACATTGGAATTTCCCCCTCTCACCAGCTTCGAAAGGCTGTGCAGAGAGACAGCCAACCAAAAAAGGTCTTATAACACAAATTTACGTGGAGTTGGAGAGGGCGACAGACCCCCCCACCCACGATTATATGCTGAATTGGGAAGCAGAATTGAACATAGTTATAGACCGAGAGGACTTGGAAAGTATTTGGGAATCAGCCTCGGGAACTTCCATATGTACCACAATCAAGGAAAATATTTATAAAATACTGTATCGCTGGTATCTTACTCCAGTCAGAATAAATCAAATCTACCCTCTGGCCTCCGACTTATGCTGGAGGGGCTGCGGACAAAAGAGAGACATGGCCCACATATGGTGGTCGTGTCCGGAAATCCAGAAATATTGGGAAACCATACAGTCCATAATTAAAGAGATCACAGATCTCACAGTGCCCATTGATCCGCTCCCCTACTTGTTGGCCAGGCCAATAGAGAACATTGACCGATCAACAAGAAAATTAATCTCCTTCATACTCACGGCAGCAAGGTGTGCGGTGGCCGCCTCATGGAAGAAGGTGTCTCCCCCCTCCAAGCAAACAGTTAAGAAGAGAATTCAGGAAGTAATGCTGATGGAAAAGCTATCAGCATTCCTAAAAAGGACAACGGTGTCCTTCTATAAGGTATGGGAGCCGTGGCTGACCCAAACAGCAGATTAAAAATACCCCACCCCTAACCCGCCATAGAAGAAATATAGGCTAAAACCTTAATGAGAAACTGAGGAGAACGGGACTCCTCCCTCCCTCCCCTCCTATCTCTTCTTTTTCTGCTTCTCCCCCTTCTCACTAGCCCCTTCGGCCTATGAGGACAGGTCGGGGGCGTGCTAAGACTTTTCTCCCCTATCACAAAAAAGGAAAAACTGTATTAGGCTAAGAATGCTATGTAACAATGTAATAATCAGGAGCAGAGAGATTAGGAGAGACGCCATAGTGTGACGTCACTGAGCTGCGCGCGGGCTGACGGCAGTTACTCAGAGAGGAGAGCAGAGCACAGTGTGTAGTGCTGGCCACCTCAAGCTGAGATAGAGATAGCAATAGCAAATAGAGGGGGCGGATCTCGCAGAGCAACTGCATAGAGATAGACGCCACTTCAGGGTTTGCAAATAACAAAAGTGCCATCATCCCAGAAGCCTGCTGTACCTGATTGTATCAAGCTGCGGACGGCACGTTGTCAGCTGTTTTAACACAGCCTGGTTTATGTGAGTAAGCCTTTGGCTGTTTTTATTTTTCATTGTAATAAATTTTTATCAATCTGCACCATCATCTTCTATGTTATCTCCATTCTGGGAACACATGGGAACCATGTCTGAGTGGTAATGCTGTGAACAGATGGAAAACCTGGATGAATGACATACAACACGTGGGATTCGTGATATCTGAAAGAGAAGAGGTTTAAAGCACAGATTGTCTCAAAGGAACAACAACACAGAAACTCTGTAAATTCATTACGTTAATCTGTCGTGGAGTCATTTATTGGTTCTTGTGGCTGCGCAATGGTCTTTTCCTTTTTTGTCTATTATTCACTAGGAGGAGTCCGGAACTAACAGCCAGGAATTGGATCATCATCTCTCCATCAGCTGGAATATTGAAAATAACTTTCCATATCCATTTGGACTAATCATTGGACTGGGGTATTGTTGTAGCCTGGAGCGCCGGGTCATTGCATTTTTGTATTATTGTCTGAAAAGAGTTTGTGAGGAATTTGTTAGGCAGAGACCCTTTGGCAGCTTTCACTTAGCAGTAAGCTTATTATTCACTTATTGTATTTACACACACATATATATATATATATATTTTTTTTTTTTTTTTTTTTGCGCTGAGATATAGGGTTAATCATTTTTCCGTTAATTTTTATCATTTTATGTATCTCTTAATCGTTTTAGCACAAGCCTTTAGCTGGGACAAAAATATTGAGAGATTTTAAGGCCGATAAACTTATCACAGCTTTGTGAACAGCTGTTACTGGCAAAAAAAGCACTATTACCTTTTTTTGGCCTATCGGAAATCTTTTTTTGTCTCTGGCGGTTAATGGACATTAAAAAGCCATTATAGTGCGATACTGCACTTTTATCACTGCTTTGTAAAAAGCAGATCAGGCAGTATCGCTGTAAGGCCCATTTATCGCCCGTTAAACCACTAATCACCACTTTGTGAATAGGCCCCATAATGTCCACCAAGTTTAACCTATGCTAAATTTGGAAGACAGATACTTATCCTATATTTATATTTACAGTATATTGATTCAGAGAAACTAAAAAAAAAAAAAAACCAGTGAAACATGATCTAATGATGTTAATTAAGGGGAAAATGTAATTATTTCCTGACTCCAAATATTTTCTATTGTAAGTACAAAAGATAGGCTAATTGGCACTCACCCAAACAGTCCAACAGCACCACCTAGTGGTGAAATAAAATGAAACAGGACAAAACAAACTGCAATCACTACCTCACCTTCTGTGTACCTGTCCAAATATGTTCTCCCTGGCTCGACATCAACATGGTTACTTATTGGTATATCCTTGTATAGCTTTCCAACTTTTTTTTTTTGAGATATCGATTGTAGCTACGATCACAGTCTCTGTGGTTAATGAATTCCCCATGCATGCCTAATATAAAACAAAACATTAAAAAACAATCTTGCAAAATATAATTTATTTTATATTATGGTTCGGGAGAGGGGCCATTCTCACATTTCTGGTGTTTAACAAGAGATAAATAGTCACAAAAATTGTTACCACAATTACTGCATATATACAACTTCTCTTCTACATGGATTCTCTGATGTTTATCAAGAGATAATTTGCGAGTAAATTTCTTTCCACATGAAGAGCATTTGAATGGCTTCTCTCCTGTGTGGATTCTATAGTGGACAGCAAGATTTGATGAGTTAATAAAGCTTTTCCCACATTCAGTGCATTTATGAGGCTTTTCTCCTGTGTGTGTTTTCTGGTGACGAAAGAGACTGGACGAGTGAGAAAAATTCCTCCCACATTTATCACATGCATATGGCTTTTCTCCTGTATGGATCCTCTCGTGTACGGTAAGATCTGATGGGTAAGAAAAACTTTTCTCACATTCAGAGCATGCATACATTTTCTCAACAGTGTGTGTAGTGTGTTGAATTTGACACTCTGATCTATCAGAGCGTATACAGAGTTCTCTGTACTTCTTTGCCTTGGAGTCTTTGGGTATTTCTGCAGTTGTTGCGTTTGCTTCATTAGAATTCTCATTCGAAGAATATTGTGCCGCTATACAACTCTGTGAATTATATACAAGAATGATTGGAGTGGATTCCTCGAGTGATTTTCTTTCAACTCTCTGTGTAGTTGGTAGAATTGTTTTGCAGCACGTTTCCTCCATGTGGTCATCTTTGAGACAATCCTCCTCTGCTATACCATCCAGTGAATGAAGAGACACATCTGATTCTTCTTCTGTGTTCTCCCTTACAGACTCATCACCTGCAGAAGAATAAAAAGTAAGCAAATAAGGTTCTTAAAGTTTTAAGATAAATTGAACACTTCTGTTTGAACTATTGTAAAAGGGGAGGCCCACCTTGGACAAACATTATCTAAAAGAAGTGATTTATAACGTTTTAAACAATTCAGATATGTGGAATCTACTTGTGCTAAGTGACCGCTCCCAAGTTAGGATTACAGGACAATAAGTGACTTAAACGGTGAATAGAGAACTACAGCTTCTTTAAAAAAAACAAATACATTTCTTTTTCATAGGGCATAAAGCATTTTTTTTTTACTATACAAGTGATTACGGTCCTTATTTCCTAAGCAGTGTTCTGATAGATAGTCAGTTCTCCAGAGGTCTTCTTTTAAAGCTGCAAATTTAACGCAGGATCAATGTTTTGGTCCTTCCCTGGACCTTTGTCAATATAAAGTGGATACAAAAAGTTCCAGTTTATATACACACATGTTAACCAGCTGATTGTGGGTAGTGAAAATATTTTGCAACTCAAACCAGGCTGTCTGTAGTTCATAGACAACAGAACCAATCAATTCAGTGAAAGCTGGAGAAATAGTGACAAGAGTATGGACTAAAAATCAAATATACAGTGTAAAAGTGTATATAAAATAGATATGTGAATAAATGAAAGCATAATAAAATAAAGTGCAAAACTAACTAAGGGTCTCTTAGATACTTAGTTGTATACTATATATTGAAATTAAAATCGCGGAGAGGAGCAGTCTGAACTACAGGCTAGCATGTGAAGGGTAAATAACGGAAGGACTGTGTGCCAATCAAATCAGCTCAAAGATTGCAATGCAAAATCAAAACACATTCTCATAACATACCAATTGTGAACAGAGATATACATTTGTAAAAAGCAACACATCTTTCCATTGTGGCTCAGGTTGCAACCATGTCAGTGAACAACAAAAAATAAGCGTTAACTTAGTGTCACCAAAAAATAAAACACACTGTGATAGAATCGGCCAGAATTTACATGAAATAAAGAAAAAAATATATATATTTTTTAAATCACCCTACAGGGGAGATGCAGCTGATTCAGGAGATGTTTTGTAGACAAATAAATCCAATGATTCTCATAAGGTAGATAGCACAGGGCCTCACCTCGCAAAGACTCTGTGATTCATGAAAAATAAAAAATAGACATAGTGCAAATGTGCTAATAGCAAAGATGTGTGGCTGGAACTAGCAACTTCATAAAAGAGAGAAAAGATGGACATAGTTGTCATGGGAGACCAGGTTTATTGTACACCTTTACCAGGATCATTCATTGAGCAAAACAAGATAATGAAATAAATTGAAGTTTATTCTCTGAAATAGGCATACACACAGTGAAACACAAAATACAGACGAAAAGCACACTTACTGGGGGTTGAAAACTAGACTGTTCTAGGTGCAGGGAACTCTCAGAAAGAGTTTTACCCTGACCGGGATTTAGCCCAGAATCTCCTGGTTCCCAAATCGGCGTGAAGTTGCACACGCCACCGCTCCTTTCTCTTTCCGGAGAACTTGGACTTTTCTTCACCAGGTGTTAGTCCCAAACGTTCTGGAACTAAAATCGTCTTGCAATCCCAGCCGCGACCGCTACGCTCGATTATTAGAACTTGGCCACAAAAAGTGGGACTTTTCGGGCAGATTTTTCTCAAGCTGGTGCCTTGCTATTCGCGCAAGAGCACTTTTGAAAAGCCTGTCCGCACTTCTAGCACTGAGAATCTTAAATATCATTGGCTTAGGGGTTTCTTATAGTATTTTGGTCTTCATTCACAGAATACTACAGCCAATGTGTGGGAACTTTCCTAGTAGCCAATCGGAGCAAAGCCGGTTCAGAAAGCCGTGTAAGCGGGTGTAAGGAATCGGGGAACACGTCCTCCGCGGCGTGTTCCCTCCTTACCTGCTGCATCTCAGTCCCTCGCTCTGTTTACAGAGCGCGCTTGTGCACTCGCAGCTCTTCTAACTGTGCCACGGAGCTTGGCTCCGCTCTGCCCCCCGGTTGCGTCATGCCTCTCTCGCACACGTGAAGTCGTGCACCACTCCCCAGCTGCGTGGCAAGTATCTCTCTGCCCACTTGTCTCCTACAGCCTATCCTTGCCTCCGCGGAGGCCGTGCCTCCACTCCGACCCCTGCCTCATTGGTTCCTGTCTGCTTTAAATGCCTTGCTCATTCTATCCTGCTTTGCTGAGCATAACCTGTGTAGCCTTGTGTTCCTGCATTCTGTTTTGCCTTGCTATCTCTCTCTAGTTGCTTTCACATGTACCGACCCGGCTTGATTTTGGACACTCTCTGGATAACGAACCCGGCTTGCCTCGGACCACCCGCACCTCTCCATCCCTGACCACGGCTTTGGACAAACTACTATTCTCCCGGCTCCAACCCCTGACCACGGCACAACGGACATCGACCATTCTACTGGCTCCGCCCCTGGACTCCAGCAAGTATCTGGACTTACCCAATCTCTCCAACCCAGACCCGGCTACGTTGACTATCCACCCTCCAGGTGCGCAGTTCCGTACTTTCCCACCTCAGTACCGGGGGCCACGACTTGTTCGTGGTGAGCACAAGCGTTACAGTACGCTCAGCCAAATGAATATGGACCTGCCTGTGGTGGGCCAAGCCCAGGCCTCTATTAATGAAAGCTTCCTATATCTGGAGAATCAGCTTACTTCTTTGACTCAAAGTGTAGCAACCTTGTCTTTACGCCAACCCCCGTCCAGAATTATCAGACCTTCAACCTTGTTTTCCCCTACCTCGGAGGTATCTCGCCCTCCTGAACCTCGGCTTCCCACTCCCAATCGTTATGCGGGTGACCCCCATGGCTGTAGAGGGTTCCTCAATCAATGTGACATATAATTCGAGTTGACCCCTTCACGTTTCTCTTCTGATAGATCCAAGGTGGCATACATAATCGCCCTGCTGACCGGTGACGTGGGCATCTCCCATCTGGGAGCAAAGTCCAGAGCTCACTCACGATTTCGCACACTTCAAGAGAGAATTTAGGCAGGTCTTTGACACCCAAGGCCGTAAGGTTAATCCAGCATCTTCCCTGTTTCATATTTCACAGGATGATAGATCTGTCGCAAGATATGCCCTCGAGTTCCGGACCATTGCCGCAGAAACAGGCTGGAATGATTAGGCCTTATCAGCAGCCTTCTGGAAAGACCTATCTGAAAAACTTAAGAATGAATTGGCTGCCCTGGAGCGACCTTCTGACTTGAAAGACCTCATTGCCGTATGTATTAGAGTCGATCAGTGCCTTCAGGAGACGAAGTCCGAACGTCGTCATCCATGATCCCTCGTGATCAATGTTCCCATTCGCAGTCTTTCTCCTACCCTTTCCCCAGTCCTTGATGTTCCAGAAACGATGCAGTTAGGGATTCACCAACTCTCTTCCTCTGAAAAACAATGCTGGAGGAATGAAGGCCTCTTTCTCTACTGCGGTTTGCCTGGTGCTTCGATGTCCCACAAAGCCGGGAAACGCCAGCACCCAATAAGGTATGAGGGGATCTCATTGGGTACAATTTCTGCCTCTCCTATTAAAGAAAACCTGCCGACTCGGATCATGATTCCAGTCTTCCTTGAGGGCCCTGGCTTGCTAACCTCCACCTCTGCCTTCATTGATTGCGGGTCTGGAGGGAATTTTGTGGATCAAGATTTCGCCCTTAAAAACAAAATTCCTTTTGTAAAGAAATCTGTGCCCATCGGGTTGGAGGCCATCGATGGATATCCTCTCCAGCCAGCCTTGATCTCCTTGGAAACACCCAAACTTACCCTTTCTACCAAGGATGGTCACAAGGAGGAGATATCTCTGGATGTAATTCACTCACCCAGACTGCTTGGTATCAACCGCAAAGGTAATGAAGGTGTTAATGTGACAGTGAAGGGGTAACCAGGCTCACTAATAAAGGTCAAGCCCACTTAGTTGCCCCTGATCCATGGTTTGGGGTCCTAGAGTGTCAGCTCTTGGACCTGACTGTTGTATATGCACTACTGTGCCTGTATGTAAAATATGAGACAAAGAATTTTTACGTTTTTGCCTTTCCAGGGATGCCAGCAAGCAGAGATTGCTAGGCTAGGAGTTTCAGGTTGGGTTTTGAGGAGAAAATCTTTATAGATTGTGGCTATGTAGCGGGATTCCAGAGTTACTGGAAACCCCAAAAGTGTATCTGGGAATCAGGTAAGATTCTCGGATGCATTGAAGCACAATGCCCCAGTCAAAATCCTACCCTGAAAACGTTCTTGCAGCTCACTGCCAGGAGTCCCTGCTTCAGCACAGACCAGAAAGGTAAAAGGGGCATAGGGGATCAAGGTATCCCACGAACGGTACAGGGGTCCCTAGTGTGACGGTCAAGGGGTAACCAGACCAATAATAAAAGGTATTATGCCCAGCTAGTTGCCCCTAAACCCTGTTGGGGGTGGAGGTATTAACTGTATGGTCACCATAATGCCATGTTTTCCCTGTATATCAACAGTGATGTCCCCTGGGTCATACCAAAGAGATAAAGTGTCATTTCTGCAGCTCAGAACCTAGCTACAGTCCCGTTAATATATACTGTATGTGTAGAATGTGCCCGCTAAGCAAGGGGGGCTCCTAGCACTGTACAAAGAGTTAATTGAATAAGCGCGCCTGCGGTGAGCGGCTACATTGAAGCCCTGAATCACTTCCTAAACCGCAGACTGCTCAGGGAAAGCCTTAACCACAAATTCAAGTGGATAATGGCTTGCGGTCAAGTTGAAGTGGCAGAGTGCAACAATGTATCCTGCGGTCTCGTTAACCAATTAAGATCAATTGGTGAAGTGCTTCTGCGGTTATTGACTCTGGCAAGTAATGCAACATTGTACGCTGGCTTCTAACCGCAGAACAATTATAAGTCAAACCGCAGACCACATCACAGAGCCCATTCAATTAAGGGGCTTAATTGCGTTAGGAGGGAGCTTGCACTCTAATTTTTGAAATGCAGATAGCTAAGGATTAGTCATACACATACATGTTGTTGTTATACCACCAACTAATACAGAAGTTACATACAGTATGAAAATAAACCTTGTTTTAGGTATTTTAAAATATGAAGACAGGAACCTTTTCCTGTCAGCCCGGCAGTGAATCCATTTAACATGAGCTGAGGGATTTCCAACTCCGTACTTCAAAGGGCACCCCGCTGCGCTGGTGCCCCAATGTCTAGAGAAGTCCGGAGTTGAAAACCTCAGATACCCTGAAGTGTTAGGGCATGCGGGATACAGTAAAGTACCCTGTACCGGTGTGAAGAACGGGGTATTAACAAATGGTAGCCGACACAGACTTACTGTCGTCAGGTAAGGGGTTGGGTCCCGTATGCTAAGCAGCATAGGTGCTAAGTTAGCGCATGCTCTTAGCAGACTGGGAAGCTGCCTCTGCCAGTTTAGTGAGCTACTGGCAAGTCTGGGATAGGCGAGAAAAGTTATTCCCACAGGGTGATTGGCTGTACAGGTTAAGGATAGGAGTCTTAAGCCTATAAGAATGCCTGCAGCCCGGTCTTAGTCAGATTCACCTAAGATTCAGCTAAG
This sequence comes from Ascaphus truei, assembly GCF_040206685.1. Lineage (NCBI taxonomy): Eukaryota > Metazoa > Chordata > Amphibia > Anura > Ascaphidae > Ascaphus > Ascaphus truei. Next base: position 408,679 of record NW_027457309.1, read on the forward strand.
AAACATCTTAAGCTTCAACCGAGGTCCATTCCAGCGTCAGCGGAAATCCGAAGTGTGAGGGGTTAAAACATCGTAACAAAGGATTGCACCCCACTTCCAGAATTTGTTAGAGCTAAGGATTCCCGAACTAATCCTATAAGGACTTAACGAAAAGTTTTTCTTCGGTGAAGTTACAGGGGCTGCATTCTGCGCCCCTAGCCAAGGACTGTCGCATGGCTCTATTCGCGCACCACCCCGCTCCCGTGCAGTGGTACCCAGAGACTTTGTTTTTGTTATTCGTTCCGTGGACATTATATTTCGTTTCCATATCCCAGTAAGTGTATATTAAGTGTAATTGTGAAAAATTGTGTGTTTGTCTTAAAAGGAATTGAATTCCCCCTGGAATGGGGATGAGGCGTCGGCAGCGGAAAGGAAGGCAGACGGAGAGGCGGGGGCTTCGGATACACGGAAAGAGAGGGGCTAGAGAGACAGGGGCTATGCAGGTCGGGTTAGAGAGCGGGGAAAGGTCCAACCAAGAAGGGACAGAATAGCGAAGACGGGAGAAGAGGAAGAAGAGAGAGAGAGTAGCTAAAGTAGGGATAGATAGATCCAGTCCTAGAAAGGTCCTGGTCAGGCTGGACATAGGCAAGAGCCAGATTACACCCCAAGTGAATAGGGACATGCAAGGCAAGAGGAGAAGAGACAAGGGAGGGGGATAGCTGGACATAGCTGAACAAAGCGAGATAAGAGCCATAAGAAAGCTGGGTAGTTTAGGGCAGTTAGAATATAATATAGTAGAGTTTTAGAAGAAGTTCGGTTAGGTGTTCAAACAACTAAAAGAAACATTAATGAAGTTAGATAGACATAGTTAGGGTAGGTAGGTTGAAGTAGAAGAGCTACAAGGCGGGTGGTGGGGGGCTTGGCGGCAAAGCCTAGCTTCAGCCCAAGGATGCGCCAAAGACTGGGTCATGAGGAGTCTCCTCCTCGGAAGCCCAGGCAAGTCCCTTGGGAAGGTGAGAGGAGCCAGGAAGATGGGTAGGACAGAGGGGCCCAGATCCCATGGAGGAGCAGCCAAATCCCAAGGGCAATGGAAGTAGTGCGGGACGGTCGAGTCCGGGCACTATGGACTTCTGTACTTATGTATGTGTTTTGTTTCACTAGGGTTTCCCTCATGTTTTTTCCTACCCCCTCCCAGGACCAGGAATCTAAAAGAGACAAAGGAGCAAGGTCACATCCGATTGGTGGGACAGAGAATGGGGCCATGCCGGGCGGGGTAAGTTGCAGGAGGACGATAGAAAATATTCAAAATGAGTAGAGACATAGTCATACTTTCACATAATGTGAAAGGCTTTAACAGCCCAAATAAACGACGTACAGTATGGCTCTAAGAGACTACAAGAGAAAGAATCCGGACATCCTGATGGTCCAAGAAACCCATTTTACCCAAGACACCTTCCCTAAATATATTGATAAAGATTTCAAAAACTACTATCTGGCCTCAGCCAAGGTTAAAAAGAGGGGTGTAGCCACACTGATACAAAATAGGCTCCCCCTGACGATAGAACAGACCATGAGGGACAGAGAAGGGAGGTACCTCATACTAATAGACAAGGGACAGGACATTACATTAGCCAATATATACGTGCCCTGCGAACAGAACGGATGGGGACAGTTTAAGCAAAACAAGACAGGACCTGGATTAGAGCACCAAGATGGAGAATGGGAGGAAGAGAGAGTGAGGTTAAATACCTTGGAGAAAGAGTGATCATCCTGCATTCGACTACAATGGCCCGCCCCCCTTCCCCTGTTGGCCCCTTGTGATGTTATTGAGGGCCTGTCATGTCGGTCTTACGTTTGTCTTGTCTATTTGTTGTGTGTAGATTTATGGGGAGTACAAAGGATTGCCAATGGGTTGTGAAACAATGTATGTATGCTGAAAACCCAATAAAATCACAGTTGGAAAAAAAAGAAAAAAAAGGAATTAAATTACAATTTATTTTACCCTCCTTGTTGTGCTCAATCCAGAATCCCGGTATTAATGTGTTTGAGACCTGGTCTACCGTGACAGCTTTATATTTACTGGTGGCAGAGGTGGGATGCTGATTGAGCCTATGGTATAGTCCCCGGTGGGATTCTGTAACATAGTGGGGGAAACTTGTAGATCTCCCGTGACACCTAGTATAAAGGGGGTGCCCAGTTCATGCCCAAGTCACCCGGAACCTGGTATAGGGGTTCAGGGGGTGCTCCACTATTGGATAAAGCTGCTAGGTTTATTTTGTTTAAAACCAGAGACAGAACATAAAACACAGACAGAGCTCAGGGCACATCCAGTGAAACTCATACACGGTACAGTCTGTGTGGATGAAACCTCCTATGGCGCTGAGGGAAGAATGGACGTTGATTCTCTTGCAACAGATCTTTTCTTTGAGCTGAAAAAACCTCAGAAAAGGAAGACAAAAAAAGGCAAAAAACACTGCAATAGTGTATTACCCAGGGATATACTAGTGTGTACAAATCAAGAGCATTTATTAAAACATGACAACTAGGACATATATGACATTTAAACGATTAATAGATTAATCAGATAAGATATAAAACTTCCAAGCGCTTGTGCTAAGGAAGATGTGCTGCTCCGCCAGGTAAAATTGAAATCCTACTCACCGGACATGAGTAGGACATGTGCAAGGGTTTAGGGTCTTTTCCTCCAGAAGACACCGCTCGCTGTGGGGTGCGTCCGTCTATTAATGCGGGGGGACCGGCTTCAATGCTCGTTGAAGGCTTTGAAGCTCATAATGTGTCTCTCCACTTCAAATTAAAACATGCACAAAGTCCAGCAGGACTGAAGTGTCATGCCATAGAATGTCCCACATTCTGTAAAAGAGGGGGCGATAAAATAAACATTATTTCTAGAAGGGAATCCTACTGCATATTTGAATTAAAAACACTCAGTCCCCTAGGTTTAAATGTTGAATTTGATCTGTCAGCCTTCCTCAAATAAGGAGCAATATGCCCCTGTCCTTGTCTGCCGGCAATGTCAGTCTTTGAGTAATCACCAATCCAAAAAATTGATCCAGTACATTTAATATCACTGAATTTATATACTATAATTGATTTATTATAGTATTTGATATCACATTAATTTAACACATATACAATTAATTTCAACATATTATGTTTAATAACATAATTAATTAGACACTATATATATTCACATAGTATTATCACAAAAAAGTTTTGATTTAATATATAAAAAAAATTTAAAAATATATTCATTGTATTATATTTGATATCACGGTAATCTAATACATATATAATTAAAATTATATTATGTGTATATATATGATTAATAACACAAATAATTAAATAAATAAATATTTATTCACATTGACACTATATATATTCACATAATATTATAAAAAATTCTTTGTTCTTTAGTCTCTCAAGATATGTCTCTCTGAGTAATCAGCTTCTTAATTATTAGCTTACTATATGTACACAAGTGCTTGCTGACCATCAAGTTTCTGGTGTTAACTATAATTATATATGCATATTTGTGTGTCTATCTGCATATGTTTTGTCTGTATTGTATTGATATTGCTGTTCTCCATGCGGACATCAGGGAATTATCATTTAACTTCCATTTGAACATTAGTTCAAAATGAGCCTATTAACTCATAATTAATGGATTGAAATTATACCATAAATATATGTCCCTGGGTCTCAGCATGTACAAGACCAATTGCAAGTCATTATAATACTTCATTGCGCTTCATCCACTAATATTAATATTAATATTAATGTGATTTGTATCAAGGTCACGTTTCATGTTATCTGTGCATAAACTGTTTTATGTATAACAAATGTTGAATGCAAACACAATTGATATAATTGTATTCCTATAACGAAGGACTTCTAATTAGGGTGTACCCAAAAGACAATCACATCAACTATCCTATTTGAACATTCTGAGGAATAAATAGAAGCATAATCCCATGTAGCAACCATCCCTGACGAAGAGACCCATTAATAGGATTTTCGAAACGCGTAGGAGAGGTTTTGGCAACTCAGGGACACCGTAGCTTTGGAATCCAGGCGGTGACGTCATCGGAGGAGACGATCGGGCGAACTCGGGCAGCAAGTGATCAACGAGCCCACGAGCATTGAAGCCGGTCCCCCCGCATTAATAGACGGACGCACTCCACAGCGAGCGGTGTCTTCTGGAGGAAAAGACCCTAAACCCTTGCACATGTCCTACTCATGTCCGGTGAGTAGGATTTCAATTTTACCATGGCGGAGCAGCACATCTTCCTTAGCACAAGCGCTTGGAAGTTTTATATCTTATCCGATTAATCTATTAATTGTTTAAATGTCATATATGTCCTAATTGTCATGTTTTAATAAATGCTCTTGATTTGTACACACTAGTATATCCCTGGGTAATACACTATCGCAGTGTTTTTTGCCTTTTTTTGTCTTCCTTTTCTGAGGTTTTTTCAGCTCAAACAAAAGATCTGTTGCAAGAGAATCAACGTCCATTCTTCCCTCAGCGCCATAGGAGGTTTCATCCACACAGACTTTATATCTGGTTGGGAGATACCAGATCAACCTCTCAGGCTGCTCAAGGACTACCTTAACAACTCTGTATCACAGGTTCAATTAATATTGTATATTGTATATTGTTTACACTAGCGCTAGTCACACTTATTTTTCCATCACCATACACGGTACAGTGCCTAAATATATATGTATAAATATCTATTAAATAAAATGGTCTTTTAGTTTAACATTTTTGGCCAAAATTGTTGTAAGCCCCTGAGCCACTGCACGGCAGACCACATTTCCAGGGGTCCCTAACACTAATATAAATTCTTAATAACCTGTGCAATACCAGGAAGAATGATTTATAATAAATCTGTCAATATTAGTTGCAAAGTTCTAAGTCTGATTGAAGCTTTTATTAACCTGTCCATTACCAGGAAAAGCACTCTGTATTAGATTTGTCACAACCATACTGCAAGCAAGCAAGTTCCCCTGAGAGTGGGAGATGCTATGGAGTGAGCTTGTAACCATTTAAATGTGGGAGGGGGTAAGCTTCAATTAGGTAGGAGGTTGCCACCCTCCAATCAGCTAAGACTAGCTGAACAAGAATTGTAAAACATACTGGACACCTAACAAGCTCCTATTGAACCTCCAAAATAACCACAACATATATATAAGCATATGAGTGTCACAGAGGAGTGCTACTGAGCATGGCAATATATATTTAAAACCAGAGACAGAACATAAAACACAGAAAATATAATACTGTTTGATTAAAACACAAATTTATTTAAAGACAAGAGAGGCCGCCAGGACATGCACTCACTTCAAAAATATAAAAACCATTCATGGGAGACAATCTGTAAACCTCCAGGAACTGTGAGGGGGAGGATGCAGCCAAGGAGCAATATTAGTGGTAAAACTGCTGGCGTAGGTTGAAGAATGCAGATACTTATCCGTGATGAATGTTGTCAGACCAGGAGAGGGAGGGGAGGTGGAGAGATATTATCCACTTCAATGATGATATATATGGATCCAGAGGTCTATGTAAGTCCAATACGAAAACACCAACCCAACCATGCAGCACAAACTGCCTCTCTCCTCTCAGTCAGTCCGCAATAAGTCGCCAAATCCAGCCCACATGTAACTGCTATAGCTCCTTACAAACACTTCCTGGTAGGCTGATGACGTCAGTGCGTCATGCGTCATGCGTCATGACGTCCGACGTGTTTCGTCACGTGAGTGACTTCTTCAAGGGATAATATGTCTCCACCTCCCCTCCCTCTCCTGGTCTGACGACATTCATCACGGATAAGTATCTGCATTCTTCAACCTACGCCAAAAGTTTTACCACGAATATTGCTCCTTGGCTGCATCCTCCCCCTCACAGTTCCTGGAGGTTTTCAGATTGTCTCCCATGAATGGTTTTTATATTTTTGAAGTGAGTGCATGTCCTGGCGGCCTCTCTTGTCTTTAAATAAATTTGTGTTTTAATCACACAGTATTATGCTATGGAGCTGACGCTTCTTCTTTTCTTTTTCTTATATATATATATATATATATCATATATAGGATAAAGTATCTGTTGTCTAAATTTAGCATAGGTTGAACTTGATGGACGGAAGTCTTTTTTCAACCTCATCTACTATCTTATACTATATTAGTGAAAGCACTGTATGTTTGCCTGCCTGCCTGCCTGGATGTCCGGTGTCCCTAGGGGAAATCTCATTGGTCCCTTGGCCCGCCCGCCCCCGCATACCTCTCATTGGCCTGAGGCGGAGTGACGGGCCAAAGGACACACAGGGACACACACACACACAGGGACACACACACAGGTAACACAGGGACACACACACACAGGGGGGGGACACACACACACAGACACACACACACACACACACGGGGACACACACGGACACACACACACACACACACACAGGGGGACACACACACACACACACACACAGGGACACACACACTCACACACACACACACAGGGACACACACACACACACACAGTGACAGACACACACACACACACACACACACACACAGTGACAGACAGACACACACACACACACACACACACACACACACACACACACACACACACACACACACACGGACACACACACAGTGACAGACACACACAGTGACACACACACACAGTGACACACACACACACACACACACACACACACACTGTTACATACATTAGCGGGGCTCACAGTGTTAGCAGCACCCGCGCGCACCTCCTCCTCTCCCCGTGTCTCCCGCGCTTTCACCCCGACCCCCCCCCTCCCCCGGCACAGCTACATTCAGCGGGACACACACACTATTATTACCCCTTCAGCGCCCCCCCCCCACCCAGTGTCAGCGGCCGTGCGAGACCCCCCCTCTATATCTCCCACCTCTCCCCCCCACACACATATACATGCCCCCCCCTCCCCGGCGCTACAACTCACCCCTCCCCGGCGGGGGAAAAGCCAGTGGCCAGGCAGGCTGCCTCGCGGCGCCGAGTGCCCAAGATGGCGGCGCCCGGGACACAGCGGGGGAGCGGCCACAACACGCTGCCTCCCGCCTCAGATCCACGTGGGACCTGCCGGATGGGTGAGTGAGCGGCCTTCACCTCCCCTCCAGTGTCTCCCCGATACCCCCCCTCCCCCGGCGCCGCTACAGTCAGCGCTACAGTCAGTCCCCTCACCCCCATCACCTCCCCTCACCCCCTTTCACCTCCCCTCACTCCACTTCACCCTTCCACCCCCCTTCACCTCCCCATTTACCTCCCCCCCTTCACCTCCCCATTTACCTCCCCCCCTCCACCCCCCCTTCACCTCCCCTCAACCCCCCCCCCCTTCAACACCTCCCCTCCACCCCCCCCTCCACCCCCCCCTTCACCTCCCTTCCACTCCCCCCCTTCACCTCCCCTCCACCTTCACCTCCCCTCCACCCCCCTTCACCTCCCCTCCACCCCCCCTTCCCACCGCCTCCCCCCCTTCCCACTGCCTCCCCCCCCCTTCCCACTGCCTCCCACCCCCCGCCTTCCCTCCGCCTCACCCCTCCCCCCTTCCCACCACCTCCCCCCCCTTCCCACCACCTCCCCCCCTTCCCACCACCTCCACCCTCCCCCCCTTCCCACCACCTCCCCCCTCCCCCCCTTCCCACCACCTCCCCCCCTCCTCCCCCTTCCCACCACCTTCCCCCTCCTCCCCCTTCCCACCACCTTCCCCCTCCTCCCCCTTCCCACCACCTTCCCCCTCCTCCCCCTTCCCACCACATCCCCCCTTCTCTCCCTTTCCACCACCTTCCCCCTCCTCCTCCTTCCCACCACCTCCCCCCTTCCCACCACCTCCCCCCTTCTCCCCCTTCCCACCACCTCCCCCCTTCTCCCCCTTTCCACCACCTCCCCCCTTCCCACCACCTCCCCCCTTCTCCCCCTTCCCACCACCTCCCCCCTTCTCCCCCTTTCCACCACCTCCCCCCTTCTCCCCCTTTCCACCACCTCCCCCCTCCTCCCCCCTTCTCCCCCTTTCCACCACCTCCCCCCTCCTCCCCCTTCCCACCACTTCTCCCCTCCCCCCCCCCGCTCCCCTTCCCCCCCCTCCGCTCCCCTTCCCCCCCCTCCGCTCCCCTTCACCCCCCCTCCGCTCCCCTTTCCACCCCCCCCCCCCTCCGCTCCTCTTCCCCCCCTCCACCTCTTTTTCCCCTTTCCCCTCCCACCCCCTCCCACACTTCCACCCCCTCCTCTAACCCTTCCCCCCCCTCCTCTAACCCTTCCCCCCCCTCCTCTAACCCTTCCCCTCTCTCCTCTAACCCTTCCCCCCCCTCCTCTAACCCTTACCCCCCTCCTCTAACCCTTACCCCCCTCCTCCAACCCTTCCCCCCTCCTCCAACCCTTGCCCCCCTCCTCCACCCCTTGCCCCCCTCCTCCACCCCTTGCCCCCCTCCTCCACCCCTTGCCCCCCTCCTCCACCCCTTGCCCCCCTCCTCCACCCCTTGCCCCCCTCCTCCACCCCTTGCCCCCCTCCTCCACCCCTTGCCCCCCTCCTCCACCCCTTGCCCCCCTCCTCCACCCCTTGCCCCCCTCCTCCACCCCTTGCCCCCCTCCTCCACCCCTTGCCCCCCTCCTCCACCCCTTGCCCCCCTCCTCCACCCCTTGCCCCCCTCCTCCACCCCTTGCCCCCCTCCTCCACCCCTTGCCCCCCTCCTCCACCCCTTGCCCCCCTCCTCCACCCCTTGCCCCCCTCCTCCCCTTCCCGCCGCCCTTCGCCTTCATGCCCGCCTTACCGCCTCCCCACCCCCGCCTCTGCCTTTCACCTGCCCTTACTCCGGCCGCCTCTGCCTTTCACCCACCGCCTCACAGCCGCTGCACGCACTCAACAGACACCCGCCACACTCGACACATACCTGCCGCCACACACACCTGCTGCCTCCCGCCCCTACGCACCGACATCACTGACCCACCGCCTCACACCCTAGCAGGACCCCCACTCACAGACAGCACTCACAACCCACGCGCCAGCCGCCGCCTCACACCCTTGCATTTCCCCCACTCACAGACAGCACTCACAACCCACGCACCACCCGCCGCCTCACACCCTAGCAGGACCCCCACTCGCACACAGCACTCACAACCCACGCGCCACCCGCCGCCTCACACCCTAGCAGGACACACGACTCAGATTTTTACATCACTTATGCCACCAAAATATACATTGTACTGTGGTGTGTTTACAATAAACCATTTTTAAACAACATCATATTACTGTACATTTTCTTCCATCTTTCTTTTCAATATTATTATCCAACCTTTACAACAAACAGTCACCTATTATTCCACGATTTATAAATAATACTACCTATTACGCATTTACATCCCGGGCAACGCCGGGTCTCTCAGCTAGTGTATATATATATATATATATATATATATATATATATATATATATATATATATATATATATATATATATATATATATATATATACACACACACACACATACACACACATACATATATACACATATTTCTATCAGAATATTTGTAATACAGACCCCCTGCCTATGCGTACTTCCACGACACATAACAAATAACAAACACGGGAGGGGGAGGACATGGGGAAGGTAGGGGTGGGAGGTCGTTGTGATGTAACTCTCTTGCCTGGTTGATCTTGGCTCGGCTTCCAGCAGACCATCCTGTGAACTATCCCTCTACTTATTGCAAAAGGGGGGTCTCCGCCTTCTCTTTTTAGTGAGGGGGGCCTAGATTGTTACCTATCAGTCCTGTGTCCCCACCAGTCGCTACTCATCCAAGGAGAACTCATTTACCTTTATCAAAGCCATATAGTGGCATTGCTCACCCCTTAAATATCTGTCTGAGCCAACCACGGCATCCAAACCTTTTGGAAATTTGGGCCAGTGTCGTCAACCAAACTTGTCAACTTCTCCATCTGACAAACAAACCACATTCTATTCCTGATTTTGTCTATGGATGGAATTGCATTCTGGTTCCACAATGCTGCAGTCTCACACCTCATTGCTGTTGCAAAGTGTGCTATTAATTTGTTTCCTGCTCTTGACACCTCCTGTGTCGAGTTGTTTAATAGGAATAACCATGGGTCCAGCTGAATTTCGAGGCCCAAAATCCTCTGTATCCAATCCCGAATCTCCCTCCATAGGTGTGCAATTTGAAGACAAGACCACAGCATGTGCAACAAATCCCCTGTTCCTCCCCATTGCCTGGGACAAAGTGGGGAATACCCAGGGACAAATTTAGCTAATCTAACTGGAGTGAGATACCACCTCATTAATACCTTTTATGAGTTCTCCTTTAATGTTGTGCACATGGAGCTTCTGGCCGCTGCATTGAATTCCACATTTTAACTGCCCTTACTGTAAAGAACCCTTTCCTTTGTTTCTGGTGAAATCTCCTTTCCTCCAACCTTAAGGGATGGCCCCGAGTCCTTTGTACTGCCCTTGGGATGAATAGTTCTTTTGAAAGCTCCTTGTATTGTCCCCGAATATATTTGTATATGGTTATCATATCCCCTCTTAGACGCCTCTTTTCTAATGTAAATAAATCTAATTTAGCTAGCCTCTCCTCATAAGTTAGATTGACCATCCCCTTTATTAATTTGGTGGCTCTTCTCTGCACTCTCTCTAGTTCCATAATGTCTTTTCTTAGGATTGGTGCCCAAAATTGTACTCCATATTCAAGGTGTGGTCTTACTAATGCTTCTTTGTAAAGGGGCATAATAATGTTTACTTCCCTTCCATCCATTGCCGTTTAATGCAAGACGATAAAGAATGTATGGGAAATTGATCACAGAAGATAAAGCCAGGGGTGGAGAAATATGCATCTGCAGAATGATGTGAGAATGAAATAGGGATACATTTTTTTTTTAGTATATATAGTCGTTGTAGAGGTAAAAATTATTAACTACATTCTTTGTGTACTGAGGAAAAAGTGCTTAAAAGCGATTAAATGTTCTTTTAGACAGGAAATATTCTCTATTTAAAAAAAAGGAAGGTATTTTGATATGACAAGTTCTGAAGATTAGGGGTCTTTAATGAGTCCTTAACACTTTATTTTCTGTACTAAGCATATTATCATGGAAAAAGCTAATTAAAAAAAAAAAAAGCAGCACTTAAAGAATTTTCTTACCTGCAGAAAATCACTATTTATTTTGAAGTCAAGTAATTTGAAATGTACAAAATCAACAAAATACACATTTAAAGTAAAAATTATATATATTTTTATTTTGACATCCTATATTAAATCTAACATAGTAAACTTTAGTTTTAATAAGAATCGAACATAGTGCCACTTCGTGACAATAATTAAGAATAATTGTGCAAACCACTCTATAAAATTATCCACCACTATTTTTAATTTGATTTCGCTATGTGAAAGTGGTATGATAGCAGAGGAACTACAAAATAAATATGTATTATTGGATTACACAGATTCTTCAAGGATTTCATTGTCTATTTTTCAAAGCTAGTAAGCTTCCGTACCATTGGGGTAGTTCATCTGGAATCACACCACTTTCACAAAGCCTAACAAGATCGTTCTTTTTTTTGCTCGACTCAATGGTAGTAATTTGTTGTTTGCTTTTGTTCGAGTTACACTGCTAGAAGATGGTCTACCACGACCTCAAATGTGAATTTTTTTTGTAGGGCCCAGTATGGTCGTACCTGTAAAATATGGTGCCTGGTTAGACTTTTTGATACTTTAAGCATTTTACTTTAAACCAGGCCTGCCCAACTCGTAAAGTGAGAAGGGCCGAACTGCTCCAAGGAAAAAAAAATTGGGCCGCACGGGTTAAATCATCATCATCATCATCATCATCATCTCTCCTCCAGCACCTCTCATCATCATCATCCTCATATCTCCCCCAGAACCCCTCACTATCAACCTTTACGATACTCCCCATCTATCTCTCATACCCCCATCTCTCCCCCTCATCCACACAATACCCCCCTCCACATCAAACACACAATACCCCCTCCACATCCCCCCAGCCCATTCCATGTCAGCAGCCCCCCCCCAAGTCAGCATCCCATGTCAGCATCCCCCCCACAAGTCAGCATCCCCCATGTCTCCCTTCCCTCAATATAACACACTCTCCCCCTCCCCTAAATCACACCCTCTCCCCCTCCTCTCAATATGACTCTCTCCCCCTCCCCTCAATATGACACTCTCCCCCTTCCCTCAACATGACTCTCCCCCTCCCCTCAATATGACACACTCTCTCCCTCCCCTCAATATGACACTCTCTCCCCCTCCTCTAAATCACACCCTCTCCCCCTCTCAATATGACTCTCTCCCCCCTCCCCTCAATATGACACTCTCCCTCTCCCCTCAATATGACACTCTCCCTCTCCCCTCAATATGACACTCTCCCCCTCCCCTCAATATGAGACTCTCTCTCCCCTCAATATGACACTCTCTCTCCCCCTCCCCTCAATGACACTCTCTCCCCCTCCTCTCAATATGACACTCTCTCCCCCTCCTCTCAATATGACACTCTCTCCCCCTCCTCTCAATATGACACTCTTTCCCCCTCCCCTCAATATGACACTCTCTCCCAATCCCCTCAATATGACACTCTCCCCTCCCCCCAAATGACACTCTCCCCCTCCCCTCAATATGACACACTCTCCCCCTCCCCTCAATATGACACTCTCCCCCTCCCCTCAATATGACACACTCTCCCCCTCCCCTCAATATGACACACTCTCCCCCTCCCCTCAATATGACACACTCTCCCTCCCCTCAATGACACTCTCCCTCCCCTCAATATGACTCTCCCTCCCCTCAATATGACACTCTCCCCCTCCCATCATTATGACACTCTCCCCCTCCCCTCAATATGACACACTCTCCCCCTCCCCTCAATATGACACACTCTCCCACTCCCCTCAATATGACACTCTCCCCCTCCCCTCAATATGACACACTCTCCCCCTCCCCTCAATATGACACACTCTCCCCCTCCCCTCAATATGACACACTCTTCCCCTCCCCTCAATATGACACACTCTTCCCCTCCCCTCAATATGACACACTCTCCCCCTCCCCTCAATATGACACACTCTCCCCCTCCCCTCAATAGGACACACTCTCCCCCTCCCCTCAATATGACACTCTCCCCCTCCCCTCAATGACACTGTCCCCCTCCCATCATTGACACACTCTCCCCCTCCCCTCAATATGACACACTCTCCCCCTCCCCTCAATATGACACACTCTCCCCCTCCCCTCAATATAACACTCTCCCCCTCCCCTCAATATGACACTGTCCCCCTCCCATCATTGACACACTCTCCCCCTCCCCTCAATATGACACTCTCCCCCTCCCCTCAATATGACACACTCTCCTCCTCCCCTCAATATGACACACTCTCCTCCTCCCCTCAATATGACACACTCTCCTCCTCCCCTCAATATGACACACTCTCCCCCTCCCCTCAATATGACACACTCTCCCCCTCCCTTCAATATGACACACTCTCCCCCTCCCCTCAACATGACACTCTCCTCCTCCCCTCAATATGACACACTCTCCCCCTCCCCTCAATATGACACACTCTCCTCCTCCCCTCAATATGACACTCTCCTCCTCCCCTCAATATGACACACGCTCCTCCTCCCCTCAATATGACACTCTCCCCCTCCCCTCAATATGACACACTCTCCCCCTCCCTTCAATATGACACACTCTCCCCCTCCCCTCAATATGACACTCTCCTCCTCCCCTCAATATGACACACTCTCCCCCTCCCCTCAATATGACACACTCTCCCCCTCCCCTCAATATGACACGCTCTCCCCCTCCCCTCAATATGACACTCTCTCTCTCCCTCTCCTCAATATGACACTCTCTCTCTCCCTCTCCTCAATATGACACTCTCTCTCTCCCTCTCCTCAATATGACACTCTCTTTCTCCCTCTCCTCAATATGACTCTCTCCCCCTCCCCTAAATGACACTCTCCCCCTCCCCTCAATATGATACTCTCTCCCCCTCCTCTCAATATGACACTCTCCCCCTCCTCTCAATATGACACTCTCCCCCTCCCCTCAATATGACACTCTCCCCCCACTGCAACACATCATCATACCCTCCCCCTGCACCTCACATCACTTCCCCCCCTGCACCTCACCTGTCAGCAGCCCCCCCTCACATGCCAGCAGCCCACCCCCCCTCATGCCAGCAGCCCCCCCCCCCTCACACGTCAGCAGCCCACCCCCCCTCACACGCCAGCAGCCCACCCCCTCACATGTCAGCAGCCCACCCCCCCTCACATGTCAGCAGCCCACCCCCCCTCACATGTCAGCAGCCCAACCCCCCTCACATGTCAGCAGCCCAACCCCCCTCACATGTCAGCAGCCCAACCCCCATCACATGTCAGCAGCCCAATCCCCCTCACATGTCATCAGCCCACCCCCCCTCACATGTCAACAGCCTACCCCCCACCTCTGCACCAGCCTGTTTTTCACACCCACCCCCCACCAGCCCGTTTTTCACACCCACCCCCCACCAGCCCGTTTTTTACACACACACACACACACACACACACACACACACACACACACACACACACACACACACACACACACACACACACACACACCTCTTTTACCGCATCCTCCTCATGCTGCTGCTGCCCCCGCACACCGCAAAACCCGGGGGTGGGAGGGGGGGGGGGGGGGGGTGGAGGGGGGAAGGAGATGAATCGTTGCCATTTTTTTAAACTTTTAATTTTTTTTAATTTAATTAATTAACTGGCGCCCGGCCGGAGTCATCGCGGGCCGCACAGAGAGGCCAGGCGGGCCGCACAGAGAGGCCAGGCGGGCTGCGCGCTGGCCATATGTTGTGCAGGCCTGCTTTAAACCATGAAATGTCATCAATAGTTTTATTTTTTATAAAAGCTGCAGTATTGACTGCATACAAATCATAATAATCTGAATGCTTAAATTCTCTTAACCTCATAAGGAGCCTTCTCTTTATTCTTCCCTCTGTTAGGCCTAGCTTCCCTGAAAATATGCAACCATTCATTCATAATGAACACTGACCGGTACTTTTTACAGTGTTCGTTTGCATAGTGCATTGAATTGCACTCCATGTATGAGTGGCCGGTTTTTAAAATTTGTGTTCAATTACCTGAAGACGTGTAGCAGAACCAGCATGTAGCAAAATAGCAGCTTCATTTTAATTTTAGTTTTGCCCTCCACATGTATCTGAGAAGAGCGATAACTTTGTTAGAGCCAGGGACTTATATACACATCAATAAATTGAGACAATTGCTGTGCTGCCATATTTGCCATTAATTTATTTCCAAGCATAACAAAAGCTTTTTTTTTATCATGACCGCTTTCGTACACGGTTAAATTATAACCTGCATATGGGACAATGGTTAAAATACAGCTATCAAGCTGAACCACTTTTAACCTTCCACAAAAGGTTCCTCAAATGAACACGATCTCCCCTCAATTCATCCAAATATACCATTTGTCACGGACAGCACACTTGTGAGCATGTGACATCTATGCAACTAGGGTTATTACACACAGCTAAACTAGAACAAAAAAGACTATTGTCAAAGAAAACCTACCAAGGTGGGGAGACAGCAGGAGGATCCCAGTAGCATGCGCTCGTTGCTCATTGAAGTAATACACGTGGGAAATGTGATCCCGTATGGGACAGTGGCACAACCAATGATGAACTAAATACAGGTAAACAGTGAATCGGACTGAATACGTCCTAAATGGTTGAAATGCACAGTAATGATATTTTATTAATAATACATTAATATATTATTAGGGACCACACATATACTGTGTGCGGCCACTGTAGGTTTACAAATTGGTCCCAGCTACTATTTTTCTAGGGTCTATACACACTGTGCATTATTACCTATCCTTTGTGTATATCGGCCTTTTAGTTGTATAGCGCCGTATAACCATACAGTGCTCCATTGATGCTATCACCAGCTATACCCACAGCAGCACTCTAGTGCTTACTACTAAGGATCATTAATGTTAAATGTAACACAAGCACATCTGGTATATAGAGTTCCCTCTGCCTCTGGTGACAATGGTCACCTTACTCTTGTGTATAGGTTCCACTACGTCTGTTGCATTGGGAATCAGACATAGGGCCAGTGGAGGTCTAGATTTTGGGGTACCTTCCCTTCCCCCATTAAGCTGATTCTGTTCATCCCTTTGTTTGTAGCGGTATGTATTTAGGGCCAGTTTTCTGAATACCAATTCACCACTCACCGGACATTCGCACAATGGTCCCACTTACATTGATTCTGGGTCACATTGCCGGTCTAAGCCATATTTTAAGCCTGTGAGTTGTGTTTGTCTTTTGTATATATGTGGTCCCTACTATTTTATTAATAATAAATTGTTTTTAATATATATATATAATTTCAACCATTTGGGACGTATTCAGTCCGATTCACTGTGGACCAGTATTTAGTTCATAATAGGTTGTGCCACGGTCCCATACGGGATCACATTTCCCACATGTAATACTTCGAAGAGCAACGAGTGCATGCTACTCGGATCTCCTGCTGTCTCCACCCCTTGGTGGGTTCTCTGACAACAGTCTTTTGATCTATATATTTAAAAACCCTAGTGCACCTGCTCGTTCTACACTTAATTTAGGTTGAGCGGGTATCTCCTCTGTCTGTTTCACACGGCTAAACTAACCAACTCACATTTCGCCTCCACAAGGTACTTCAAAAGAAGTCAATATTTACCCATTACTCGATTAACATCTAAATCCATCTGCTGCCACTTAAGAAATATCAAATATGAAATTTGTAGCGTCTAATGGCCCCTGTTTATTAAAGAAAAGTTATGTACTTAACACACGCAAATCTGTTGTAGCAAAATGTGTCCAAAAATCTACAGAGCGTGCAAACAGTTAATTCAGAGCCCAAAGCATTACTTATTAAAAGTTTTGAATTTAATATACAAAAACGCTTAGGTTGCAGAAATATTATTACAGGAACATACAGTTACAATTAAAGCAGCCAAGTTTCTTAAAATAAAAGAGCAAACATAGGTAGAAATTCCAATACTTTACCATGTCATAGGTTTATCCACACAGAGGTCACTGGCGTAGGAAATATGAAAATTCACACGTTTCATCCCAAATACACCTCTGTGTGACTGTCTGATTTTCATATGACCTTGGTGAAACTTATGTACTATCTTTCCTCATTGAAACAACAAAAGCCCACCCCTCTCGTTAATCAGCTCTGGCTGACAGTTTTATTACTTAAGGGGGGAAAAAAACTCCTTTCCTTGGATTTTAAAAGTCTGACTAAATATATAAAAGACCTCATATCTTAATTTCTCTAATATTTAGAGAGACGCAAGTCATATCAATAGGTTCAGGTGAGTTTGCTGTAAGTAACAATACTAGTTTTGACCGGCTTGCTCCTAAATTTGAGCGACAAATGGATATCTGTCCCTTGCCACAGACTAAACGTGAATGTTTTGGCCTTATTGCATTGGTTTTGAATATCTACAGTATGTTATTCTTCAAAATAGATGTCATTACATGATATCCTATATTGAATATCGCCCTCAGACCAAGTGGTGACCTGTTTGTCACCTCTCTCTGTGATGCACAGGAGATATTTAAAGAATGCTAAGGTTTTCTATTAGGCTGACAGCCCATTATCTGGCTATCATCCATAGACTTCTAAACTATACATATTTCACTTCTAGTGGGCCATCGGTGATAGTCCCCAGGCTAAGCCCCCTTTCTAGATTAACACCGACACAGGAAGGGTCTTGCCTGCAATAAAAACAATTGTTGTATTTTTAACATGATTTCTAACCAATGTTAACCCCTAAAGTAGCAGATTGATTGATTGATTGAAATATTTGATATCCCCCGTGATCTTTATTAGAGACTAGAATACATTTACATTGCATTAGAAGAAGGTATCTGCAGGACGCAGTACATTTCAGTCTGTTACATTTGATGTGCAGAGTAATTGAGTGACTTTTCCTTAACCTGACTCTTCGCTTTTTTTACTATCATCTTTGCGTTGGATGTCTACGTCATACTCTTTTGATTCTCGTTTCTTCAATGGATCAGACAAATCAAATTGGGTACAAATTGTACATTGGTCCTTTTTTGGTCGAAAGAAAGAGAAATTATGAGTACCAAACACTTTTCTATAAACATTACAAGTCACTGGGGTCTCGTTAATTGAAGCACAAAAATCACAATACAATTCATACATTTTACGAATCGACAGCTTGCCATCCAGAAACATCTTACTCGAAGACTGCTGCACGTAACGGCCCGGTACCGTCGGAAAACTTTCTATATGTTGCTGGACTAAGCTCAAGTCACGATCTTTTGTTTTGTTGCCGGGGGGCTTTTTCCCACGGTGGTCAATTCCATCAAAACAACCCAGCAAGTTCTTTTTTGCCATGGCTAGGTTCACTGGTCCATTTGAAATGCATAATGTTTTTTCAAAAAACTTCCCACACACCCTCCAGATTTCTCCTTTAGCATTTTGCAAATAGTACGCTCTTGATTCGTGACGGGACTTTATTCCTTCTGCAATAGTCTTCCGTTTAGGTTCTGAAGCTTTTACGTACTTTAAAATAAACTCTTTCTGCCGTTGATAATCTTTAATACCCCAATACAATTCACAAATTTTCTTTCGTTCGTCTTCCGTAAAATTTCTCTGACATTTAAAGCGGCATTTTCGGCAATCGATGCTTTTAGGCTGTTTAGCTGCCTTTAAACCAGACTTGGTTTTATACGGCAAACATTTAGAACGTTTGTCTTTGGTCAAATTCACCTTCCAAAGTGAAGGATTTGCTTGTTTCCAAGTACTTATTTTTTTTCCAGTTCCATTGTGCTCATCTTCATAAGAAGTTGTTGGATCATTGGTTGGCCTACAAGTAGGATCAGCATTGGAATCGTCATAGAAATTAATCTCCCTTTCGCAAAAAGGTGTAAGGCTTTGTTCAACTGATGAGAAACATCTATCATGATTTTGTTGATTATTCATACCCTCGCTGTTTGCAGATTGTCCATGCTCAGCAGAATGCATCTAAAACAAAATTATGAAATTATAGTTAAAATAAATCATTTCATTTTAATTAATAAAAGTAAAAATCATAAAAGGATTGGAATAGTTTAAGATCAATTACTGATAAGCGATAGGTAACAAAAATTGAACTTACATTATTTCCATCTTCAATTTGATCTTTTGACATTGATACGAGAGAAACCACCATTCTTCGTCGTGAAAGACAACGTTATACTAGCTTTTTTTAATCAATAAGTACAACAAAGAAACAAGATTATTTCTCAAGAAGACATATGATGCATATATAAAGCACTAGTGGTTTAGAAGAGATTCCTAGACCTGTGTGTGTTCTCTTATCACACTGATGCTGCACTTTACTATTTATCCTAATGGCGTGCTGTGCTATTAAACAAAATGTAAGCAGACTCTCAAACTCATGGCACACTCCAAATCCTACGCGTTTCGTTCTATGATAGCCCTGAGGAAGTTCTATCAGAACGAAATGCGTAGGATTTGGAGTGTTCCAGGAGTTAGAGTCTGCCTATCCTTTAGAGAGCCTGCACGGCTCCTGTCTTCACTGCCTGTCAGCTCAGGCTGTTTTACTGTACATCCGGGTTCCTGCAATCCAGCTCTGAGGAGGAACATGGAAGTAGGATAGCGATACAGAGACAGAAGAACCAAACAGACTACAACTCCCTCATGTCTGCACACATTTCAAAACTGTACCTGGGACCAAGAGAGTCCAAGAGCCAGGATATCCTAAATCTTCATACTACCTTGAATCAACTAATGTTTGTGAGTGCAAACCTGTTTATTCAACACACAATTCTCTATACTGTATTGCAATATTGTTTTTTCCTTTCTTTCCCTCCATACAAGGGTTTCATTCCAATATCCAGTTTTTCAGCTACGGTGTAGTGATCATATTCCACTATCCAGACATTTACCTATTGTGTAAGCCATTATCCTTAACACTATATTCACCTTGGTTGGTTTTGTTTGCACCCCTTATCTTCTTTTTTATAACGCTTTAGCCAAAGAGTTTAAATAAAGGACCCATACTTATGAGAAGACAAACAGATAAGTATCAAACCACATACTTTGTCATTTGGATGTAGCATTGCGGCTTTTTGTTTTTGTTATATACAGTACATTAAGTTACACCCAATTGCACTCCTTTTGACAGAAATGTATATGATGTGGTGGGTGTTTGGTTCAGAGCTTTCAGGGATTGTGTGTAAATTTGTATACACTGCCGACACAGTTTATCCGAGTGCGGCTCATTCCGCAAGCCGGGAAATGTCCCGGCTTGCGAGCCGCACTCCCTCAGCGTGCCGCGCATCACCGATGCGCGGTCACGCATCATCGGGTGCCAGCGCCCCCTGCACGCGCATCCAGGGCTCCCCGAGGGAGCCCTGGTGTCCCGCGATCGCGGGACGGCGGCAGGGGGTTCCGGGGGACCCGGCGGACCCGGCAGCGGTAGGGAGAGCGCCCCGATCGGAGGGCGCTCTTCCGCTGCTTCGGCGCGCGCCCGTCACCCTGCGGCGCGCGCCTGGATACTGCTGCGGCCAAGAACGGGCAAATGCTCGAATAAACTTGGCCGCAGCAGTATGCACTAATTTTATGTGCCCCTACTTTGTTTCATGAATGTTTTTTCAAGCATAGTACTTAAATAACCCCATAGTTGCAACACAGAGCAGGATTGAAGATGCCACTCAATGCCCATCTGCCACATGTATACAGGCATACCCCGCATTAACGTACGCAATGGGACCAGAGCATGTATGTAAAGCGAAAATGTACTTAAAGTGAAGCACTACCTTTTCCTACTTATCGATGCATGTACTGTACTGCAATCGTTATACACGTGCATAACTGATGTAAATAACGCATTTGTACAGGCTCTATAGTCTCCCTACTTGCGCACAGCTTCGGTACAGGTAGGGAGCCGGTATTGCTGTTCAGGACGTGATGACAGGCGCATGCGTGAGCTGCCATTTTCCTATTGGGCGATATGTACTTACTCGCGAGTGTACTTAAAGTGAGTGTACTTAAAGCGGGGTATGCCTGTATACACTTAGAGCAGCTGTTCCATGGAGCATACCGCTGTGAGAAGTGAGAAGCTGTGAGAAGTGTGGTCTTTTTGGAGTCTCAGATTGCTGATCTGAAGAAGAAACTTGCAATATTGAGGAACATTGACAATCTTGAAAGGAGTTTAGTACTCCCGAGCAGGCCTTGGCTGGTAGTAGGGGTGCAGATGGTGGAGCTGGAGAACAGGTAGATAGCTGGGTAACAGAAGGGGAAGCAGGGGGAAGAGGAAGAGGCAGGCCAGTTCTGAGCTGACCCGTCCCAATAGATTTTCCAGAATGAGTGAAGATAGAGAGAAGGCAGGAATGGCAAGGCTGCGGGAGACAGGTTCCTCTAGCAGCGAGGGGAATAGTTCCTCCAGCACAGAGGGGACTCAGGATACTCAGATACAAAGAAAGATTGTGGTGGTAGGGGACTCCATTATTAGGAAGGTAGATAGAATAATCTGTTGCCATTACCCCATGAACTGAACAGTTTTTTGTATACCGGGGGCTCGAGTTCAGCACATTACGATCAGGAAGACAGATTGTTGGGAGGGGCTGGGACTGACCCAGAAGTCTTGATACACGATGGCACCAATAACAAAGTTAGAGAAAGATAGATGTTTCTTTAAAAAAAAAAAAAATAAAAAAAAAAAGATTTCAGGGATCTAGGACGCAAGCTTAAGGCAAGGACCTCCAAGGTAGTATTTTCGGAAATACTACCAGTGCCATGCGCTACCCCAGGGAGACAGTATGTAATTAGGGTAGTTAATGCATGGCTAAAAAACTGGTGTAGGAAGGAGGGTTTTGGCATTTTAGAGCACTGGGACTACTTTTCTGAGAGATGCTATCGTTATTCTAGGGACGGATTGCATCTCAATGAAGAGGAATATTCTGTGCTATGGGGGAGAATGTTAAAAAGATTGGATAGTTTAAACTAGGATGGAGAGGGGAGGGAAAATAAACAGATATCTAACTAAATAAAATAGATGGGGTTGGGCAAATAGCAAGGGGTCATGGAGGTAGAATTGGGGCAAGAGGGAGTTTGGCAAACAGGAAGACACCCATATTAAATGCAGATAATACTAGAAAACGTTTAAAGGCTGAATATAATTGGTGTAGAAAGGCAGGAGCTGAAAAGATAACAGTACAGACTGAAAAAAAAACCTTAAATGCATGCTTGATAATGCAAGAAGCCTGACACAAAATGGGGGAGCATGAATTAATATTTAAAAGGAAACAGTATGACATAACAGGCATTATTGAAACATGGTGGGATGAAACTCATAACTGGGCAGTTAATTTAGAGGGTTCTTCTCTTTTTCGGAAGGATCGAACAAATAGAAGAGATGGAGAATGTTTATATGTTAAACCTGATCTAAAACCTATTAAAGGGGAAGATGATTATGAAGGGAATGATGAAAATGTAGAGACTTCGTGGATAGAAATTAGCAGTGAAGGTAAAAGTACAAAGAAAATGTTTGTGGGAATATGCTATAAACCACCAAATATCTGTGAGATTGAGGAAGCCAAAATATTTTTGCAAATGGAGAAGGCATCAAAACTAGGTCATGTTTGCATAATTGATCATTTTAATTATCCAGACATAGACTGGGGCAGTGAGATTAGCATTACAACGAATGGAAGCAGGCTTTTGGAGGCTCTAAAAAACAATTACATGACCCAAATTATTGTGGAACCAGCCAGGAGAGGGGCAGTTCTGATTTGGGAATATCAAATAATAGAGAAGTACAGCTCAACCCCGTTATAACGCGGGCTGACCGCGCTGTAACCGGGGTTGCACTAATTTTTTTTTTAAATGGCCGCCGCGCGCCCGATCGGAGGGGGGAGGAGGTGGAGTGAGGTGCTGGCAGCCCTACACGATTCCCTAGCAACCACCGCACTCCCAACCGCACTTCCCTCAGCAGTCCCGCACTTCACCCAGCAGGCCCTGCACTCCCTCCCGCACTTCCTCCAGCAGCAGCACACAATCCCCCCAGCCGCAGCAACTACCAGAGGTAGGGGGGTAGGGGGAGTGGGGTGTGTGTCTGCCTGTGTTCAGTGTGCGCTGTGCCTGCCTGTGTGCCTGCCTGTGTTCAGTGTGCCTGCCTGTGTTCAGTGTGCCTGCCTGTGTGCAGTGTGCCTGCCTGTGTGCAGTGTGCCTGCCTATGTGGTGTGTGCAGTGTGCAGTGTGCAGTGTAAAAAAATAAAAAAAAACATTGAAATTTTGTTTTCGGGGTCCACGCTCAAACCGCGTTAAAGCGGATCGCGCTATAACGGGGTTGAGATGTAATAACAAATATTAAAGTCCGGGAACAACTAGAGAAAGTGCAGAGAAGAGACACAAAATTAATAAAGGGGATGGATAATATAATTTATGAGGAGAGGCTAGCTAAATTAGATTTATTTACATTAGAAAAGAGGTGTCTAAGAGGGGATATAATAACTATATACAAATATATTCGGGGACAATACAAGGAGCTTTCAAATGAAATATTCATACCAAGGGCAGTACAAAGGACTTTGGGTCATCCCTTTAGGTTGGAGGAAAGGAGATTTCACCAGCAACAAAGGAAAGGGTTCTTTACAGTAAGGGCAGTTACAGTGCGGGACTCATTACCCATGGAAACTGTGATGGCAGATACAATAGATGTGTTAAAAAAAAAAATTGGACATCTTTTTAGAAAGGAAAGCTATACAGGGATATACCAAATAAGTAAACATGGGAAGGATACTAATCCAGAGAGTAATCTGATTGCCAAATTTGGAGCCAGGAAGGAATTAATTTTTCCCCTTATGAGATATCATTGGATGAAATTACACAGGGGTTTTATGTTCGTCTTCCTCTGGATTAATAAACTGCAAGTACAAATATAGGATTAAGTATCTGTCAAGTATTTAGCATAGGTTGAACTTGATGGACGTATGTCTTTTTTCAACCTCATCTACTGTACTATGTAACTATATTGACTGTCTCCAGTTAATGCGACAGTCTGACCAAGAACCTCATTCTCTGGGTTTTGTCTGTTAAAAAAGTGAAACGTGGGGGCATGGCTCTGCTGAAACAGTGCTAATTTTTAAATATATATGAAGAAAAAATTGGGCACTGCAGATGGTGGAAAATGAGTCTGGTCGTAGGTAAAATAAATGACTTTATTGGGGCATAAGAGCCAAACAATTGAAACATCACAAAATAAACCCCCGGCCGCGTTTCCCGCCGCTCAGCAGGTACGCAGGACATTACATGGACCACAAAATACACCTAATGCAGGGACATTTAGCACAAAATGGGGAGAAGTACAGATACATGTCAAAGAGATAGCAAGGTGATTAGAGAGCAGGTCACACAAAACCAAACATACACCAACCAGTCTAGTACGCGCGCGCTACAGATATAAAGCGTCGTTTTAATTGAAACGAGACAAGTTCTCACATCCCGACTTTCGATCAGGGAGTGCTGTACATTGAAGCAGTGCAATTGCAGTGATTATGCAGAAAAACAGTACTCACATTATTACCCCAATATTACGATGATTATGCAGAAAAACAGTTCTCACATTATTACCCCAATATTACGATGATTATGCAGAAAAACAGTTCTCACATTATTACACCAATATTACGGTGATTATGCAGAAAAACAGTACTCACATTACCCCAATATTACGGTGATTATGCAGAAAAACAGTTCTCACATTATTACCCCAATATTACGGTGATTATGCAGAAAAACAGTACTCACATTATTACCCCAATATTACAGTGATTATGTAAAAAAACAGTTCTCACATTATTACCCCAATATTACGGTGATCATGCAGAAAAACAGTACTCACATTATTACCCCAATATTACGGTGATCATGCAGAAAAACAGTACTCACATTATTACCCCAATATTACGGTGATCATGCAGAAAAACAGTACTCACATTATTACCCAAATATTACGGTGATCATGCAGAAAAACAGTACTCACATTATTACCCAAATATTACGGTGATCATGCAGAAAAACAGTACTCACATTATTACCCCAATATTACGGTGATTATGCAGAAAAACAGTACTCACGCAGAAAAACAGTACTCACATTATTACCCCAATATTACGGTGATTATGCAGAAACCCGGTTCTCACATTATTACCCCAATAAACCAGTATAATACCAAACATACTGCAGGAAGGGCTAGTAAAATGGCTTTTATAAGCCCAAGTCCCAGATGCTGCAAGTAATATGAAGGAATCGTGTATATAGACAAGGGACTAGTAAGGAAGTACTGTATAGTAATCTATAGTATTGAAAGTACTGTACTCCCTTGTTTTAGTACCCTAAGGCTGCGCTTATAGTGCCAGCGACAGCGACGTCAGGCGACGGTCGCCAGAAAAATCAAATTGAGATGACTTCCAGCGATCGCGACCAAGTCGTCCCTCCGTCACGTCGCGCTTACTATAAGCGCACGTACCGGCGGCAATGCATCCGTTTTGATGCGACGTTGCCGGCACTATAAGCGCAGCCTAACACACCAGATGCTTCTTTTAAATGAGCTGTGACAGGATAACAGTGTTAAAAACAAGGGGCCGGTAATAAGGGGCGTTATTTGCCCATATGAGCTGTGTAAGAGAAGTATAACATTACCTTTGTCTTGTTACATGAATACAGCACAAAGAGCCAGGAAGGGCAGAGGATCATCTGTGTGCTGATTGCTAGCGGCTGCAGCCAATCACTTACATCACGTGATTGCCCTCCCTCTGAAGCAGGGGGTTCTGGGAGTTGTAGTTATCCTACTCAGAAAAAGCTGCTCTTTCAAACACAGCAGCACCACAATTCCCAGAATCCCATTGGGCAATACCAAATAAGTGATTCATCCTTCATGATAGAAACTGCAGCTACAGTCTTTGATGACACAAAAGAGCCCGTAAGTCACATTACCAATTTTTCAGGGCTCCTTGTTGGATTATTTATGCAAGTATATTTAAATTTAAAAAAATAATTAACAATCAATTAGAAAGGTAATGGTCGAGTAACACTAAAATAAAACACCTTAATGCTACTAAAATGTATTCACAATTCTTATGGCATTTAGTTCACACACATATATGAATGAAACTAACGCGCTCAAATAAAAAAATACTCTGCAGCATGTGGTATACAAAATATAACAACTGACAATTGAACAAATGACCACCAGGGGTCACTAAAAGCCCTATAATTGCACTCAGAAGTTTCAGCACCCAGATATAGGTACTGTAAGGCAGGGGTGAGCAAACTTTTTATGCCGAGCCCCCCTTTTTATCCATGAAATTTCTCGGGCCCCCCTGCCTGATGTAATCAAAATCCCATGAAAAAAAACCCTTTATTAAACGGTATACAATGTAAATACAAATATGTCTAAGGCCGCGCGTATAGTGCCCGCGACGTCACCCGTCGCCGCTAGCGAAAGTTGTATTTCGCTTTGCGGCGGCGGCGTGGGCGACCAGGCCATTGATTGGTTCAGGGGCTGTCACATGAGGCGACAGCCCCTTAAAAATCAAATATTGCCGGCTTCAAAAAATCACGTTGCCACGGCACGCTTACTATAAGTGCACGAGGCGGCGGCGACAATGCATTTGTTTTCGGGCGACGTCGCGTCGCCGGCACTATAAGCGCAGCCTAAATACTTACATACTTCAACAGCTCGCTCTTGCAAAATTAGGCTGCGTCCACGCTGCCGCTGAGAGCGGTGACATCACCAACTCTCCAAGCATGAGCACAGGGGGTCCTGCATAATTTTGCAAGCACGAGCGGGGAAGTGTTTACACTTTTTTTTTATTATTTCTGTACATTCATAGTATGATTGATATAGTGGCAGCCTACCCTCTCACATGAAGAGGATCGCAGCTAAGCAGGTTGCCAGCGGAGGAGAGCAGGACCACAGCGCTATTGTAGGCAGACACCGGAGGGAGGGGCGTTTGACATCACAGCGCTGGGGCGTGCTCCTCCGCGTACCTCCGAATCACGTGGCCCCACCTGCACTATTCTATTTGGCCGCCCGCGCGCGCACATCTTTTTCGCCTGCACAACCAGGTTTTTTTTCTGCACGCGCCCCGCCGAAATAATCTTGCGCCTGGGGCGTCCCCCCCTCAGTTTGTGCAACGCTGCATTCAATCACAACACCCACAACCAACACACACACTCAATCACAACACACACACACACAACACACACTCAAATCACAACCAACACAGCACACACTCAATCACTACACACACACAGTCACAACCAACACTCACATAATCACCACCAACACACACAACACTCAATCCCAACACCCACACCCACAGACAACCAACAGGCACAGCGCGCACAGCGCGCACACACACACACACACACACACACACATATACACATATACACACACACACACACATCCACACAACAATCCATATATATATACACACAAACACACACACACACACACACATATATATATATATATAGATATGCACACACACACACACACACACACACACACACACACACACACATTCACATACTTTATATATACACACACACACACACACACACACACATACACATACATATATAGATATACCCACACACACACATATATACACACACACATACATATACACACACACATATACATACAAAACACATATACATACAAAACACATACACACACATATACATATACACACACACATACATATACACACACATTTCCACACACACACATTCACACACACACACACACACACACACACACACACACACACACACACACACACACACACACACACACACACACACACACACACACACACACACACACACACACACACACACACTGGGTGGAGGGAGTAACTAAACCTGCTCCGGTCCCCCCATGTGCTGCTGAAAACGGGCGGGTAAAAGACAGGAGGAGGAGAAGGGCTTGTCTGTGTGCAGGGAAGGCCCCGCCCCCTCTACAAGGCCCCGCCCCCTCT
Organism: Ascaphus truei; assembly: GCF_040206685.1. Classification (NCBI taxonomy): domain Eukaryota; kingdom Metazoa; phylum Chordata; class Amphibia; order Anura; family Ascaphidae; genus Ascaphus; species Ascaphus truei. The sequence continues at coordinate 436,835 of NW_027457309.1, forward strand.
GCAAGACAGCAGAGAACTGGAAGCAGCCTCTGCACGGAGCTTCTGGCACAGCTCTGCCCGCCCCCAGGTTTCCCCGCAAGCAGCCTGCGCCCCCCCTACATAATCTTGCGCCCCCCCAAGGGGGCGCGCCCCCCAGTTTGCGCACCACTGCTGTAAGGTAAGGTGCTATTCTCAAAGGAAAAGGGTCCAAAACCACTACGTAACGGACTCAAGACAATCCAAAATTAAAATCAGAAAATAATAAAATTTTAATTGTCTCTATATAGCGACAAAACACATACAAATATACACACACATATACACATATATATATATATATATATATATATATATATATAAACCATAATACTGAGTTAAGTTATGGTGAGTAAAAAAAGTGACAAAAACCCTCCACAGGAAAGCAAATATGCAAATATAGCTGTATGCTCATCTGCATGTCTTAGGCAGGTCTGCAACCCCGCCTTTCCCCATTATCACCCAGCATACAGCACTTCCACTGCAGCAAGGGATTCTGGGAAATGACATGCAAATGAGCACACAGTGTCACTTTTTGCCTCAATAACCATTTTTAACATGGTTCCCTATAGGCTTAAGCTTGCTGCATGGTCACAGCTTTGAGCACAGCCAGGGTTAAGGTGCATACCCAGAAAACCACCCACAGACAGCTGTTTCGACCTTGATGGGTCTCATCAGTGTGGGGTTGATTTTACTGGGATGCAAGAGAGGCTTATGGGATAGGCCAAACCATAATACTGAGTTAAGTTATGGTGAGTAAAAAAAGTGACAAAAACCCTCCACAGGAAAGCAAATATGCAAATATAGCTGTATGCTCATCTGCATGTCTTAGGCAGGTCTGCAACCCCGCCTTTCCCCATTATCACCCAGCATACAGCACTTCCACTGCAGCAAGGGATTCTGGGAAATGACATGCAAATGAGCACACAGTGTCACTTTTTGCCTCAATAACCATTTTTAACATGGTTCCCTATAGGCTTAAGCTTGCTGCATGGTCACAGCTTTGAGCACAGCCAGGGTTAAGGTGCATACCCAGAAAACCACCCACAGACAGCTGTTTCGACCTTGATGGGTCTCATCAGTGTGGGGTTGATTTTACTGGGATGCAAGAGAGGCTTATGGCATAAGCCTCTCTTGCATCCCAGTAAAATCAACCCCACACTGATGAGACCCATCAAGGTCGAAACAGCTGTCTGTGGGTGGTTTTCTGGGTATGCACCTTAACCCTGGCTGTGCTCAAAGCTGTGACCATGCAGCAAGCTTAAGCCTATAGGGAACCATGTTAAAAATGGTTATTGAGGCAAAAAGTGACACTGTGTGCTCATTTGCATGTCATTTCCCAGAATCCCTTGCTGCAGTGGAAGTGCTGTATGCTGGGTGATAATGGGGAAAGGCGGGGTTGCAGACCTGCCTAAGACATGCAGATGAGCATACAGCTATATTTGCACACACACACACACACACACACACACACACACACACACACACACACACACACACACACACACACACACACACACACACACACACACACACACACACACACACACACACACACACACACACACACACACACACACACACACACACACACACACACACACACACACACGTAGAGCAGGCCTGCACAACTCGTAAAGTGCGAAGGGCCAAACTGCTCCAAGGAAAAAAAAATTGGGCCGCACGGGTAAAATCATCATCATCATCATCATCATCATCATCATCATCATCATCATCATCATCATCATCATCATCATCATCATCATCATCATCTCTCCTCCAGCACCTATCATCATCATCCTCATATCTCCCCCAGAACCCAACACTATCAACCTTTGCGATACTCCCCATCTATCTCTCATACCCCCATCTCTTCCCCTCACCCACACACAATACCCCCCTCCACATCAAACACACAATACCCCCCTGCACACCACACACATCCCACCCCCCCTGCAGCCACATCCCATCCCCCTGCAGCTCACAACCCACCCCCCCTGCAGCTCACATCCCTCTCCTCCCTGCAGCTCGCATCTTTCTCCCCCCCTGCACCTCACATCCCTCTCCCCCCCTGCACCTCACATCCCTCTCCCCCTTGCACCTCACATCCCTCTCCCCCTTGCACCTCACATCCCTCTCCCCCTTGCACCTCACATCCCTCTCCCCCGTTGCACCTCACATCCCTCTCCCCCCTTGCACCTCACATCCCTCTCGCCCCTTGCACCTCACATCCCTCTCCCCCTTGCACCTCACATCCCTCTCCCCCCTTGCACATCACATCCCTCTCCCCCTTGCACCTCACATCCCTCTCCCCCTTGCACCTCACATCCCTCTCCCCCTTGCACCTCACATCCCTCTCCCCCTTGCACCTCACATCACTCTCCCCCCTTGCACCTCACATCCCTCTCCCCCCTTGCACCTCACATCCCTCTCCCCCCTTGCACCTCACATCCCTCTCCCCCCTTGCACCTCACATCCCTCTCCCCCCTTGCACTTCACATCCCTCTCCCCCCTTGCACCTCACATCCCTCTCCCCCTTGCACCTCACATCCCTCTCCCCCCTTGCACCTCACATCCCTCTCCCCCCTTGCACCTCACATCCCTCTCCCCCCTTGCACCTCACATCCCTCTCCCCCTTGCACCTCACATCCCTCTCCCCCCTTGCACCTCACATCCCTCTCCCCCTTGCACCTCACATCCCTCTCCCCCCTTGCACCTCACATCCCTCTCCCCCCTTGCACCTCACATCCCTGTCCCCCCTTGCACCTCACATCCCTCTCCCCCCTTGCACCTCACATCCCTCTCCCCCCTTGCACCTCACATCCCTCTCCCCCCTTGCACCTCACATCCCTCTCCCCCCTTGCACCTCACATCCCTCTCCCCCTTGCACCTCACATCCCTCTCCCCCTTGCACCTCACATCCCTCTCCCCCTTGCACCTCACATCCCTCTCCCCCTTGCACCTCACATCCCTCTCCCCCTTGCACCTCACATCCCTCTCCCCCTTGCACCTCACATCCCTCTCCCCCCCTTGCACCTCACATCCCTCTCCCCCTTGCACCTCACATCCCTCTCCCCCCTTGCACCTCACATCCCTCTCCCCCCCTTGCACCTCACATCCCTCTCCCCCCCTTGCACCTCACATCCCTCTCCCCCCTTGCACCTCACATCCCTCTCCCCCCTTGCACCTCACATCCCTCTCCCCCCTTGCACCTCACATCCCTCTCCCCCCTTGCACCTCACATCCCTCTCCCCCCTTGCACCTCACATCCCTCTCCCCCTTGCACCTCACATCCCTCTCCCCCCTTGCGCCTCACATCCCTCTCCCCCTTGCACCTCACATCCCTCTCCCCTTTGCACCTCACATCCCTCTCCCCCTTGCACCTCACATCCCTCTCCCCCCTTGCACCTCACATCCCTCTCCCCCTTGCACCTCACATCCCTCTCCCCCTTGCACCTCACATCCCTCTCCCCCCTTGCACCTCACATCCCTCTCCCCCCTTGCACCTCACATCCCTCTCCCCCCTTGCACCTCACATCCCTCTCCCCCCTTGCACCTCACATCCCTCTCCCCCTTGCACCTCACATCCCTCTCCCCCTTGCACCTCACATCCCTCTCCCCCTTGCACCTCACATCCCTCTCCCCCTTGCACCTCACATCCCTCTCCCCCTTGCACCTCACATCCCTCTCCCCCCCTTGCACCTCACATCCCTCTCCCCCTTGCACCTCACATCCCTCTCCCCCCTTGCACCTCACATCCCTCTCCCCCCTTGCACCTCACATCCCTCTCCCCCCTTGCACCTCACATCCCTCTCCCCCCTTGCACCTCACATCCCTCTCCCCCTTGCACCTCACATCCCTCTCCCCCCTTGCACCTCACATCCCTCTCCCCCTTGCACCTCACATCCCTCTCCCCTTTGCACCTCACATCCCTCTCCCCCTTGCACCTCACATCCCTCTCCCCCCTTGCACCTCACATCCCTCTCCCCCCTTGCACCTCACATCCCTCTCCCCCTTGCACCTCACATCCCTCTCCCCTTGCACCTCACATCCTTCTCCCCCTTGCACCTCACATCCCTCTCCCCCCTTGCACCTCACATCCCTCTCCCCCCTTGCACCTCACATCCCTCTCCCCCCTTGCACCTCACACCCTCTCCCCCCTTGCACCTCACATCCCTCTCCCCCCCTTGCACCTCACATCACTCTCCCCCCCTTGCACCTCACATCACTCTCCCCCCTTGGGTGGGTGACAGTGACTGGGTGGGACATAGTGACTGGGTGGGACACAGTGACTGGGTGGGTGGGACACAGTGACTGGGTGGGTGGGTGACAGTGACTGGGTGGGTGGGAGACAGTGACTGGGTGGGTGGTAGATAGTGACTGGGTGGGTGGGAGACAGTGACTGGGTGGATGGGAGACAGTGACTGGGTGGGACACAGTGACTGGGTGGGTGGGACACAGTGACTGGGTGGGTGGGACACAGTGACTGGGTGGGTGGGACACAGTGACTGGGTGGGTGGGTGACAGTGACTGGGTGGGTGGGTGACAGTGACTGGGTGGGTGGGTGACAGTGACTGGGTGGGTGGGTGACAGTGACTGGGTGGGTGACATTGACTGGGTGGGACACAGTGACTGGGTGGGACACAGTTACTGGGTGGGTGGGTGGGACACAGTGACTGGGTGGGACACAGTGACTGGGTGGGACACAGTGACTGGGTGGGTGGGTGACAGTGACTGGGTGGGTGACAGTGACTGGGTGGGTGGGTGACAGTGACTGGGTTGGTGGGTGGGTGACAGTGACTGGGTGGGAGACAGTGACTGGGTGGGTGACAGGGTGACAGTGACTGGGTGGGTGGGAGACAGTGACTGGGTGGGTGGGAGACAGTGACTGGGTGGGTAGGTGACAGTGACTGGGTGGGTGGGAGACAGTGACTGGGTGGGTGGGAGACAGTGACTGGGTGGGTGACAGTGACTGGGTGGGTGACAGTGACTGGGTGGGACACAGTGACTGGGTGGGTGGGACACAGTGACTGGGTGGGTGGGTGACAGTGACTGGGTGGGTGGGTGACAGTGACTGGGTGGGTGGGTGACAGAGACTTGACTGGGTGGGTGGGAGACAGTGACTGGGTGGGTGGGAGACAGTGACTGGGTGGGTGGTAGATAGTGACTGGGTGGGTGGGAGACAGTGACTGGGTGGGTGGGAGACAGTGACTGGGTGGGACACAGTGACTGGGTGGGACACAGTGACTGGGTGGGTGGGAAACAGTGACTGGGTGGGTGGGACACAGTGACTGGGTGGGTGGGACACAGTGACTGGGTGGGTGGGTGACAGTGACTGGGTGGGTGGGTGACAGTGACTGGGTGGGTGGGTGACAGTGACTGGGTGGGTGACATTGACTGGGTGGGACACAGTGACTGGGTGGGACACAGTGACTTGACAGTGACTGGGTGGGACACAGTGACTGGGTGGGACACAGTGACTGGGTGGGACACAGTGACTGGGTGGGTGGGTGACAGTGACTGGGTGGGTGGGTGACAGTGACTGGGTGGGTGGGTGACAGTGACTGGGTGGGTGGGTGACAGTGACTGGGTGGGTGACAGTGACTGGGTTGGTGGGTGGGTGACAGTGACTGGGTGGGAGACAGTGACTGGGTGGGTGACAGGGTGACAGTGACTGGGTGGGTGACAGGGTGACAGTGACTGGGTGGGTGGGAGACAGTGACTGGGTGGGTGGGTGACAGTGACTGGGTGGGTGGGTGACAGTGACTGGGTGGGTGACAGGGTGACAGTGACTGGGTGGGTGACAGGGTGACAGGGTGGGTGGGAGACAGTGACTGGGTGGGTGGGTGGGTGACAGTGACTGGGTGGGGTGACAGTGACTGGGTGGGTGGGTGTTTGACAATGACTAACAGTGACAGTGACTTACCTTGACCGGGTGGGTGCAGGTTGCCGCCGGACGCTTGCTCCTCCTGCCCCCGATATCCCTGCGGCAGCTGCCCGGGACGGGAGGTGGGCTTGGGGGCGCGGGCTGGGGGGGGGGAGGAGGGCACGGGAGGTGAGCTCGTGGGGTACGCGAGAAGCTAGCCGCGGAGGGAAGCGGTGAGAAGCAGGCCGCTGGAGGAGCTGAATTATTTAATTATTACTTCCCCCTCCGCCCCACGTTGGGAGCATGGGGGGGGGAGCGGGCCCGCAGAGGAGCTGCGTGTTGCTTCCCCTTCCGCCCCACGTTGGGAGCAGGGGGGGGAGCAGGGGGGAGAGCAGGGAGGGGAGCAGGGGGGGAGCAGGGGGGGGGAGCAGGGGGGGGGGGGGGGCGGGCCCGCAGAGGAGCTGCGTGTTTCTTCCCCCTCCTCCTGTTGGGAGCAGGGGGGGGGGGGGAGCGTGCCCGCAGAGGAGCTGCGTGTTTCTTCCCCCTCCGCCTCACGTTGGGAGCAGGGGGGGGGGGAGCGTGCCCGCAGAGGAGCTGCGTGTTTCTTCCCCCTCCGCCTCACGTTGGGAGCAGGGGGGGGGGGGAGCAGGGAGGGGGGAGCGGGCCCGCAAAGGAGCTGAGAGTTGCTTCCCCTTCCGCCCCACGTTGGGAGCAGGGGGGGGAGCAGGGAGGGGGGAGTGGGCCCGCAGAGGAGCTGCGTGTTTCTTCCCCCTCCGCCCCACGTTGGGAGCATGGGGGGGGGAGCGGGCCCGCAGAGGAGCTGAGAGTTGCTTCCCCTTCCGCCCCACGTTGGGAGCAGGGAAGGGGGGGGGGAGCAGGGAGGGGGGAGCGGGCCTGCGGAATCGGCGCCATTTTTTTAAACTTTTTTTTTTAAATTTATTTAATTAATTAATTTGTCGCCCTGCCGGATTCATTGCGGGCCGCACAGAGAGGCCAGGCGGGGCCGCATGCGGCCCGCGGGCCGTATGTTGTGCAGCCCTGATGTAGAGGTATCAGTACCGTGTTAGCCGAGGTTCAATAATCAAAAAATAAATAGATGATACCGTTCTGTGGCTAACGAAATGCTTTTATTTGTGCGAGCTTTCGAGATACACTGATCTCTTCTTCCGGCGATGTTACAATATATATATATTGGAGAAACAAGAGAAAAAGCGCCCGATCCATGTGTAAAATCTGGTAACAAAATTTAAGTAGCGATCTACCTTTACGCATATATTTTTACTAAAACGTACTACACTATATTTTGTTTTCTCTTCATTTCATTTCATTGTAACCAGCAATCCAAACTTATACCCCCAGTCTATTTATGCTTTAAATTTATTGTATAGTTAGCAGTATTTGCGCCATTGTTTCCCCCTTTTCCACATATATATATATATATATTGGAGAAACAAGAGAAAAAGCGCCCGATCCATGTGTAAAATCTGGTAACAAAATTTTAATAAAAAATCACAAGACAAATGCACACTCACAATTAGTCAATGCAAATGAAGCATTGTATGGGTAAACCCATGCGCCAACAAGTAGCTGCTCGCCGAATGTTTACTTCAGTACATCAGACCTCACCGCTACCGGTGCATCACAGTCAGATGTCCCTCTAGAAAATCAGGTATAGTCTGTTGTTCCAGCATTAGATGCTGTGTGTGGCTCAGGGAACGTCCTCCCTCTCCTGGCAGCAGATGCACGAGCTATTCCACCAAACGTAGCTCCTTGAAACCACGTGCCTTACGTGTACGCGTTTCTTCCGATTGACGGATTTCATCAGGGGATGGGATGTCATAGAGGTAGAGGTATATGACCTCATATACGCGTCTATACACCTACCTACATCTAAGAGGTTTTGCCTTTATTGTATTACACATTACTGCTGAGTTCATTATTATATCTGTGTACCATCCAGCATTAACCTTCTACTCCCCTCTACCCCACAAAGGACATTTGTTCCTAGTAGTAGTTTATATGCAGGTTATACTCTACTTCGGGCCGTCTCTACCATTGCTGATTTTTAAACCATTATTGTGTATATATTATTTATTTATAAAGTATTTTACCAGGAAGTAATACATTGAGTTACCTCTCGTTTTCAAGTATGTCCTGTATTTGTATGTTTTGTCGCTATATAGAGACCATTAAAATTTTATTATTTTCTGATTTTAATTTTGGATTGTCTTGAGTCCGTGACGTAGTAGTTTTGGACCCTTTTCCTTTGGTCCTATCTATTTGAGAATAGCACCTTACCTTACAGTACCTATATCTGGGTGCTGAAACTTCTCAGTGCAATTATAGGGCTTTTAGTGACCCCTGGTGGTCATTTCTTCAAGTGTCAGTTATAGTTTTCTCCCTTTGCACCAAGTTTTTAAATTTTTGTACTACTATGTGAGCGGTTTGTCACCACGTCTGTGGTATACACAATATACAATGTCACGAGCAGGGCCGCAGACAGATTTACCGGGGCTCAGGACCAGAGTTATGGCCGAGCTTCCCTCCCCCTCCACATACCAGTCTGCGGAGTTGCAAGCCCCCCCCCTCACCCCCATTTCACACCTAGCGAGCCCACTCTATTTCCCTCCCCTCTTTCCATGTATTTCTCTCCCCTCTACTCCCCCCCGCCATCAATTACCGCATATCTTTATTTACTGGTCTGGGTACCCCCTCACCGTCACAGGCACCCACAAACCCTACACTGGTTCTGGGTCATCTTGGCACTAGCTGGGGTTCCCCCCTTAACCTTGCGATTCCCTCAGCTACAGTCATATCTATTCATCCTTGTGCCTCATTCACCTTTCTAGGCTATGCTGAAGCAGGGTACCCTAGTGGTGAGTTGCGCTTGCGTTTTCAAGCAGAGGTATTGCTAGGATAAAGCGCCTACATGTATCAGAGAACCAAGCATGATTCCTGGGTATATTTATAGGGGAACCGACAAGTCCTGACCACAACCTCCTAGGCACATTGTCAACGGTTCCTCCGCAACAACCCTCCCCCCTTTGAATTCATACCCTAGCAATCCCTGCTTGATTGCATGCCCGAAAAGGGGGGAAAAATTTAAAAACAAACTTTTATGACATACAATACATTGGCATGGTACAATGTTACTGGCCCCAAGAGGGGTAACCAAAACAGAATTAGCCTTTGAGAGCCTGGTTACCACCTACCATGACAGTCTCTGTAGGGCAGATACTCCTAGCGTTAAAACGAAGTCGGTTGGTCTAGCTTCATCGACACGAGCCACTAGATTGTCTGGTTCTCTGCCTGGGGCATCTCCCTACATACACTCCCCTGAGCTTATCTTCAGCATAGTTATGAGCGACCAAATCAGAGCGTGGGAATTCCCTGCCACCAGCCAATAGGAATAGGGGCTCATCCTTTGGTTGACGTCAGAGGAGGGGGCATGCCAAGGCAGCTCGGGATGCCCCGGTGACGGGGCCGTACAAATTGACCAATGGTAAACACGGCAATATTCTGCCTTTTCCCCCAGTCAACCCATTGCCACCTACTGGGCAAGCTTCCGAGTCTGTCAGACTGGAGTGTCCTCCCCGAAGGGGGGTTTCTGGACCCAGTACTCCGCCCTGCCCCAGCCACTTAGCACCCCGACAACTCTCATCCTCTTTTAACTCCGATGTCAATCCAGACTTACCGGCACAGATATGGATGTCCGGGCTGACTGAATAGACATTTATAGTAAAAGCACAAATAAAGTAAAACACACTTTAATATACAAGATTACTTGGGTAGACTCATTTTTAAGGGAAATAGGACTGGGATATCTGGGCTCGAAAACCAGGAGTCTGGGGAACAGTGTAATTCACCCCACGTACAGGCAAATCATGCCTGCTCGCCGGGATGAATTAGGGGGCTACTGGTATCTTTGGCCTCCGAACTCCTGGAAACAAAACAATTGCATTTCTACCCAAATATCCCACGTAAGAGTTACACATAGAAAGTTTCATGAGTTTAGGGCACAGGGAACATGAAAAGTGGAAAAGTAGGGGACACCAACTTTTACATGTTATAACACCTGGCCCCTGGCTTATGGTGCTAGGTAGCTGCCAGGAGTCCAAGTGTCTCGGGGGTAACCAGATGGGCTTAACCTTTATTGTATAGCCTGGTTACCCCCATACCGTCACAGTGGCCCCTTCTGCGCATGCGCTGAGGCCCCTGTACCCTTCTGCACGTGTCGAGGCCAAGGACCACTTCTGGGCATGCGCAGAGTCCCTCGGCCGCTTCTGCACGTGTGGAGTCCGGCGGCCATGACGGTCACTTCCTTTACGCATTTTCATTACAACCAATGAGAGTTTTCCCATCAAAACTCTGTAGGGGCCAGCAAAGAAGTTTCACTTCAAAAACTTCCTTACAATCCGGAAGTTTCACATTAACCATAGACTAGATTCTTAGACTTCCTGGAAGCCTTTCTAAACTCTTCCCCTTTTGGCGCAGTTTTGAAAGACGTAGTATCAGACACAACGGAAGCAGCAGTGAAAAAAGGAAATCTAGGCCCCATAAAAAATGTTAAATACAAAGAACATACAACATGGCATCTTTGTTAGAAATGTATCAAAGTTTTTTTTCTATTCTTATAAGTATGATTCAGTTAAATCTTTTGGCAAAAACATTAAGCCTTCAACCATGTTAATGTAGACCCTTTCAGCAGGTACCGATTTTTTATTACGTCCTTTGTATTTCCTCCACTGCATAGAGAGGAAATAAAACAAGGATAGTCAGGAAGTAGCATTACAGTACATGCGTGACATGTATACTAATAGATTCAATTATGGGGGTTTTTCCCCCCCAACTCCAACAATATACGCTAATCCCAAGTTTTCAGAAATCTCAAAAAAGAATCATTGTGCAACAATGCATATGGGCACATTTTATTAGAAAAACATTAAAAAAAACAAATCATACACCGGACATTCGCAAACTAAAAAAACAAAACAACATACATATTCAAATTATAGTTTTACAATTAAGGGTCTGCAATTAAGCAGTAGGTATGTTCAATCAATTATTTACCCCAGCAGTTTTCAAACCACTTCTTTCGGACCAACAGAAAACAGGTTAAGAACTAAAGGAATCGGGCCTGGTTTAGAACCAGAGGAGAGAATTGAAGAGCACAGCTCTGCTTGGTTAATACATGTGAAGACTGCCCACGTCATTAGTATACACACAGTGTTCTGTCTGCAGTTCAGGGAATCCGCCGTTAAATCCCTTGCTTGCAAACTACAATATGCTTTTCATCTCCGAATTAAAAGGCAATCCAATGCAATGCAAGCCTCTAGCATCAACGTGAGTTCTAAAATTAGATGTCCTGTGTTACTCCCTTTCCGAGAATACTTAAAGTGCAAAGAGCAGCACTGACATTCCCAGACACATACAAAAATATTAACAAAATACAATTTTCCTAGGCACGGCTATCTTTCTATCTCCTGCAGCATCGGTCACTGATCAAGATGGAATTCAACACTCGGGGCCTGCAGCACATGGCTCTGCATGTTATGGTTATACCCCTCGTATGTGAGTGATTAAAGAGGTACACGACTGTACCAATTGTCAGATGTTCAGGGTAAAGGTCTGTGAAAGGGCGAGGCCCTGCTTCAAACATCCTCTTTGGTCAGCATGCAGCCTGCGAAGAATCCACTACTGCTGCTGCTCAGAGCTTTCTTCTTCTTCACGACGGTCTGATTGCTCTGCGATTCCAAGCTGGGTGGCGCTCCAGGGATGGTGTTTGGTTTGCGCTGCAGCTTGATTAACACCTGGCTGATGTCACCGATCTCACGCAGCACCTGGTGAGGTCAAGGGGAAGAGTGAGGCCCTTACTCGCATTCACCCAAACTTACAATTTAATTGATCAAAAAAGAGTTTACATTAACGCAGTGCAACGAGATACTTGTTTCCTTGAGAGGCTGACATTCCAGAGCATAGTATATGAAAACTAAATCATGAAACAAAACTGATCTATAAAGGCATGTCATAAGAAGATATTACATGTTCATAGTCAACAGCGACATCTATACGAGATTGTTTGTGTGCGGACACTGCAAAATATACTGCTAATATTGCATAACAGATATTGACCGGATTGGCTGGGACTGTTCTTGTGGTGTGTGTGGTGTTTGTGGTGTTTTAGGGACAGTATAATTACTACAGTTCCAGTCTATTAAGTAGCTAAGTGAAGAGTGCTTTGAATATCTTGTCAAGGTCACACAAAGGACAAGGCTGTACTAAACCTGTATTATATACTGAGCCCATTAAGTGATGTTACTTTAAGCAAAATCTGTGTGTCAGAACCTTCCTTCACCCCCTTTCCCCCCCAGGGAAGTGTGAAAGTAGCCCTGCTGTCCCTGTAGTATCCCTATGCCATACCTTTGTGGTGGGTGTGACACATGGAGGGGTGAAGAAGGACCTTCCAGTAGTTACATCTCCAGGGTAGTCCATATTCATTGTGCTCTCTGACTGCATGCAATGGTCCTCACTTTTTGAGTCATCCTGCAGACAGAGGGGACAGGTCATGTTCGAGCCTCGAAAGAAACACCAATATCAAAAGGAAAGTAACCCAAAATCCTTCACCCACAGTACCAGAGAATATTAGGAGCCAAGACCAAGTGGGAGTATATGAACAAAATTACAGTGGCTTGCAGAAGTATTCACCCGCTACCTATGTCTCACGTTGTTAAATTACAGATGCACGCGCATTTCCCCCCCCAAAACATTTTTATTAAACCCGCGTACAACAAGAAGAATTACACTATAGACAGACAAAAGCACTTGCAGGGGGTCTGGGTGAAAAATCTAGGCTTTCCTAGGTGCAGGGCGCCCTCGCTTGGATGGGCTTACCCCGACCGGGATATCCACCAGTCTCTCCTGGTCCTCTTGGCTTGAAATCCAAGCAGAGACCGCTATGGCCAATTTGTAGAACGTGGCCGCAAAAGATGGGGCTTGGTCTCTGCGAGGTAGATTTTCAGAGCGTCAAAACAATGCCGGTTGCTCTGCTATTTGCAACAGAGCACCTTTGAAAAGCCTGCCTTCGCTTCAGACACCAGTCATAGGATGGTCTTGTTCTCTGCCTCGGCCATCTCCTTACATACACTCCGCTAAGCTATCCTTAGCATGGAGACCAATCAGCGTGGGAACCCTATCCCACAAGCCAATAGAAACAGGGGCTCGTCTCTTGGCTGACGTCAGAGGAGGCGTGCCAAGCCGGCTCTAAAAGACGGGTGAGCGGGAAATATGAATTAGCCAATGGGAGAAGCGCCTACGAGTTGCATCTCCCCGGACCAACTCATTGCCACCCACTGGACAGGCTCCGCCAAGTCTAGTGAATGTCCGAATGAACTTCTGGATGATATAGATTAACACACATTCCCAGCTAGCTCAAACTCCCACACCCACCACATGATGAATATATATTTATGTCAACCAGAGAGCTACTGATTATTATTATTGAAGTATTTTACTTTATACTTTTCATCATATATGTTTTGTCACTTGGATGTAGCATTGGGCACCCCCTGTCACTTCTGGATGATATAAAAGACCTTATTTGGAAGGCCAATCTTGCACTCCTGAACCGGCTTGATGGTCCGTAGAGCTCTGGGGCAGCAGCCCCCACGGGGTAGGTCCCAAGATTGAGGATCCTAGTTGCTCTTTTGTCCGGGCTGGGGTCGTCCTGCCAGGATAGGCCATTCGTGCATCAGAATGGCTTTCGCATAGGTAACCTCCGGTGACCAGCAAGGGGAATCTCGTGGACCAAGAATAAAATCTGGTCTCGGTTTTGACGGTGAGGGGGTAACCAGGCTCACAATAAAGGTTAAGCCCACTTTGTTACCCCATATCCATGTATTGGGGTTCTGGAGTGTCAGCTCGAGCCCAGTGTTTGCCTATGCAGTGTGTAACATTATGCGACAAAGAATTTTCTGTACTTTACCTTTTCTTAACCGAGCAGAGATTGCTGGGCTATGAGTTGCAAGGTGGGTTTTGCAGAGAAAGTCTTCACAGATTCTGCCTAGGTAGTCGGGGCCCAGAGTTGCTGCATACCCCAAAAAAGTACCCGGGAATCAGGTTGGAATCCTGGATACATATAGGCACAATGCTCCGGTCAAAATCCTGCCCTGAAAACTCTTGCGCGACTCACCGCTAGGATTCCTTGCTTCAGCACAGAAAGGTAAGTGGGGCTTGTGGATGACACCACACAGACCCCGCTCAGGTTTCACCCTTGTGAGGTCACAGGTGAGGCGCACCACACGCAAGCGGCGTGCTACCTTGGGCACACGAGGGGTTAATTGCATCAGCAATTATTCCACACCTGCATTTCTCCCCGCCCCTGTGTACCAGTGGACTGAATATGTCTAGGGGCAGTTCTTGTTCATTACCCTGCAGCTGTGTGCTGCCCTACGATTGGCTGCCTGTCCTTTAAATGCTCAGTCAGCCCTGCTGCAAACTGGCTGAGCATAAACCGGTTTGTTTGTGTACTAGTTTTTGCCTCAAACACCCTGCTGCCCTGTTGCGGTCTTGTCTTGCTTATCCTGTTCTGACCTCGACTTGTATCTGGACCTCAGCCTCTCTGACCTTGGCGTGCATTTGGTTTTCTACCTTCTATACCCCTGGACCCCGGCACCGCATAACGACCATCCGATCTCTCCAATCGTAGACCACGACAAGTACCTCAACCATTCTGACTTCTCCCACCCTGATCCAGCTACCACTCTGCACGTGGCTACCTGATGGACTCTCCTAACAGGACATTCCATGCGAGCCAAAGTCCTCAAGAAGTGCCAGTCTGGTGGAGCCAACGGATGAAGTGACTGCTACTGAGCCTTCATCTTGAGGGGGGGGGGGGTGGTGTGACTGAGGGGGTAACCAGGCTCACAATAAAGGTTATGCCCACTTTGTTACCCCTGATCCATGTATTGGGGTTCGGGAGTGTCAGCTCTTGAGCCCAGTGTTGGTCTATGCATTGTATAACATTATGCGACAAAGAATTTTCTGTGTTTTACCTTTCCAGGTAAGCCAGCAAGCAGATTGCTAGGCTATGAGTTTCAGGGTGGGTTTTGCTGAGTCTTCACAGATTGTGCCTAGGTTGTCGAGGTCCAGAGTTGCTAGATACCCCAAAAATGTACCCGGGAATCAGGTCAGAATCCCAGATACATATAAGCACAATGGTCCGGTCAAAAGCCTGCCCTGAAAACGCATGCGTGGGTTTTACTTAAAGGCTTCCTGGAAAGCCAACTCTGCCCCATCACAGCTACTCGCTGGGCATCAGCGGTACCAATCTGTCTCAGGGACTGGGACTTGGGTCGTCTGTAGGATTCCCAGGTGCTGTTCCAACGTTGGAGCAATACCCACAGGTGATCGGTCATGTTGCTCAGGTATGCAGCCCCAAAACAGGGGGGGTGGGGAGGGGAAGGGGGCACACTCAAGTTGCCCGGCCAATTACAACCAAAGCATTGCTGCTCACGTGCAAACTCAGCGGGCCGGGATCAGGAACTTGGGAGCACTGGAGAAGTCAGCCAAGAGGACGTTTCAGACTTCAGTGGACTGGGACACTCTTTGTCAGAGGGCCAGAGCAATCATCTGGGGTCAGGCTGCCAGGAACTCATTTGATATCTTGGCTGAACCTGATAGGCTTGTGGTACGATAACTACTTGCGGAACTCCAGCAAAAATATTTCCTTTATGAGCAGGACAAAGAGCGAATGGAAAGTGCTCACTTCACACTCGGCTACTCATCTCTTGGAATGATGGGCTAGCCGGGACACAAATCCTTTGTTCAGCGATGATACAGGCGTCAAGTCTCGTAGGTCTCAGGAGTCATTTCAAATCGAAAGCAGGAGTTCCTTTAATACAGATAGTCGTCTTGGTCCAAGCCAAGTACTTCACCAACTCTTAATAAAAGGAAGCACTGAGGGACTTCCGGTGACATCGAGGAGGATGGCAGCATGAGGAGCAAACTCCCGAGCCCCTCCATTAGAATAGCTCAGAAAGTATAAAAATTATAGAGGAAAAGGAAAAGAAAAAAAAGGCTAGAAATAAATCAGTAAAAAACCCTGGACTGAGCCCAGCGACTCACGGAGTTCCGGTGTGCCCGCTCGAGGCTCCGGTGAGTGGTTGCCGGTGCTCGGGGGGACCTCTTGCGAGCCACAGCCCCCTGCAGCAGATCTCCCCCCTCTGACGGCCGCACGACTCGGCCTCAGCTGCGGGACCGGAGGAGAGAGGCGGCGAGGCCCAGTGTGCTCCGTGGAGCACGGATAGAAGGGGAGTCGGAGCGAGCGGGGACGGACCCCCTCCCCCCTTGTGGTGCAGCACAGGCGCACGCTGTAGCCTCACACGGCCGGGAGGGAAACGGGGAAGGCTCCCCCTGGATGTCCCAGCACAAGAATAAGGTACCAAACTGATCTAGGACCCTGTTGAGAGGGCAGAAAACCGGGAAGAGATCCCCTAACTAGGGGAGACATAGCCCCCAGCCACGTGGCTAGCAGTGAGGAGGCAGCCATTTTGAGAGGGTAAGCAGAGGCACCAACACCCCACAAAAAAAGTGCTTGAGGAGAGGACACCCTGCCTGTTAAAAGTCCCTAGCCCTATTGCCAGAGCCCCAGGGTCACTTATCCCTATACCAACACAGCATTCTGGACTGAAATAAATAAATAACTAGCGGCCTAAAAATAGTGCCAATCGGGGCGAAAAATCAATAAAAACTAACCGGAGCACGGCACAACTCCCAGGGGATGAGCGTAAGGCTGAAGGGACCCGCGCAAACAAGTCTAAAAAGCTTTTTCATGCCAACGCACAAACCCCCAGCTAGGGACGGCTCGACTCAAGGGGGCGGCCGGACACCCCCCCATAGAAATGCCCAACAGCATGCGAGCAGGGTAGAACAGCTAGAGGTGACTAGGGACTACATAGAGGCTTTATTCCTGAGAATGAGACAGGGATTCCAAGATGATCTTAATAAAGCCGTCTACTCGCTCAGAACTGACATGAATGCCCTGTCAGAGAGAACAGACACTATACAAAAAAAAGTGGAGGATAGAGAACATTCCTATTCCCAAGCAGAGGATGAAATAAACAGATTGAACTACGAAATTCGCTCCCTAAAAGAGAACGCAGAGGAACAGGAAAATAGAGACCTACATCAGAACCTCCGCGTGCGATACATCCCGGAGGAGATAGAGGCTGCCCACTTACAGCCGTACCTGAAAGACCTGTTTATATCCCTAGTCCCTGAGCTGCAGCAGGAACAAATGGAGCTGGATAGAGCACACAGGACATTGGGCCCGAAGTCACAAGACCCAAAGAGGGCAAGAGACATCATACGCTTCCATTCGTATACAACCAAGGAAAAGGTGCGTACAGCCAGCAGGGAAAAAGGTGAGGTTCAATTCCGTAATACCCACCTGGAAATCTACAGTGATCTATCTAAAGCAACAGTAGACAGGATAAGGGAAATGCAGCCCCTTACACAAAAATTAAGGGATCACAAAGTGAGATACAGATGGGTCCCCTTTAAATTGATGGCGCAGACTGGAGGGAAGATGCACGTGGTGTCCTACATGGAAGATGGCCCCAGATTCCTAAGGGCCCTGGGTCTTCAACATACAGATGAGGATGCGACAGAGAGCAAAGGAAGAGCAGTCCAGACAAGGAACGGTGAAAACACCAAGGACATCCCAACGACTGGCCTGGCAAAGGAACCCGACGCGTGATGAGTAAGGAAGAACAGCCATTACAGGAGGTGTAATGCAAAGAGGAACAGCAGAGACGGTCGTTGTCGTCCCCCTCCTCCGCCCCCCACTACCCCTCCCCCCGGGTCTAACCTACTGACCTTTTTAAGAGCCACAGGGCGGGTGGAGTACCCGCGAGCTTTTAGAAGAATGGGTCTCAGCCACAGACGCGACTTGTGGGTGGGGGGTGAAAAAAAAAAAAAAAAATCGAGGGCCAGCAGAGGTTTTTTCCTGAACAAGACCGAACTTAAATGGAAAAACTGAACAATATTATCCCTAGAGCGTTGTCATTGGGATAATCCCTCTATAGGATGTTTTGTTATACTGTTTTCAGGCTGTAATCACTGTTGATGTTAAAATCCAGGTACAAATGGTTTCTAGAATTAATCCTCTGGCACCACCTTGTGGTGAAATCTAGAAATGTTCGTAAGAAGAAGTCTACCCTTTAGAGAAAGATCTAGAAAGCAGAGTAAATAATGTTTAGGAGCTCGCAAAAGACCGGGAACAATCAAACTCCTGGGTATACCAAAATATGTTAACCCTTGCTATAATCGTATTGGTTTATATCATAACACTGTGTCTCAGGTTTAAGGTTCCCATAAATATTAAAGCTATCTAGGAAGAGAATTTGGAAAAGATTCCAGATGGAAAAGACTAGGATAGCTATGTCAAATCTAGAGTAATGCGAAAGACTAGAAACTGTTCGGTAGGTTAAGCAAAGTTAAGCCTTTCATACCCTCCACAGGGGAAAATTGGTTACATTGTGTTAAATCGTTGATTTACAGTACCATACATGGCCTCGATTGATTTCTGAATATTTGAGGGGCTCCGGGACCTCCTTGGTGGATTCCGGTACCCGACTCATCGAGAAGTCTCCAGAGGGCAATATGCCCGCCCCCCTCACCCTTCGCGTGGTGGGGGTTACTATGTTAGGGTGTTATCGCCCACTTTCTCTTTTCTTTTTCCTCTCTTTTGCCCCTCTGTCTCCCCTTCCCCAGGTGACCAATCAGCCCTTCTCCAAGACAGCCCTTCCAAGCACAGAGCACACAGAGATCAGAAGACTCAAAACTACTGACGACAAAACGACACACGGACTTCAGCTAGACATGCACGCAAAGGAAGGTAGGCCGCCCCAACCACCCTGGGAAAGTGGAGGGATTTCAAGTCCTTATCCAATTAAAAAGGGGAAAATGGCTAGTAAAACACCCCTAAAGATAGTGTCCCTTAATGTAAAGGGGCTAAACTCAGTAATAAAGAGAAGGCTTGCCCTGCGGGAACTCAAAAAAAACAAAAGGAGATATATCATTCCTTCAGGAAACCCATTTTAATACCACATCTCCCCCAAACACCTTCAGAAAAGACTACCCCCAAGCATATTACTTGTCTTGCATAACAAAAAAACGAGGGGTAGCTATATTATTCAAACATAATACACCATTCACCCTAAAAAAAGCGGTATCAGACCCAGAAGGCAGATACTTAATTCTATATGGCTCGCTCACTGGGGTAGAAATAGTCTTAGTGAATGTATACACCCCAAATGCCGGGCAAGCGAAATTTTTAAGGGACTTATGTGATAATATATCCTCCCAGCCAAGAACCACACTACTGATAGGAGGAGATATGAATATGATAGTCACCCCAGAACTAGACAGAATAAGTGCACAGGGAACGGCACACCCACGCATCACTGAATAAAATGCTAAAGACTTTAGAAGCATCTTAAAAGAATACTCGCTTATAGATATTTGGAGGGCACAGCACCAGGGTCAGAGGGACTACACGTTTTGCTCACCCCCGCACCAGACCTATTCAAGGATTGATTATTTTCTGGGAACCCAAGATGTTCTCCAGGCATCCTCCCAGTCAGACATAGGGTCAATATCATGGTCGTAATCACGCTCCGGTCTCACTAGTACTCTCTCTCCCCTTCAGTAAAAGCAATCAATATAATTGGAAACTAAACGATTCTCTGTTGAACCAAATGGATGTAGAAATAGACATTAAACAAAAACTCAGAGAATATTTTACGCTGAATAAGGGCTCCGTAGAGTCACCAGCAATGCTATGGGAAGCCCATAAGGCTACAATAAGAGGGACTATTATTTCCATAGCATCATATAAGTAAAACGCTAAGCAAAAATTATACAATGAATTAACTGAAAAAGTGCAGGTTTTAGAACAGAAACATAAAAATAACCCCTCAAAAAAATTATTTAAAGTTCTAGATAAAACCAGATCTGAATTGAAGCAGACACAACTAGATGAAGTGGAGAGGGCGTTAAGGTGGACCAAGCAAAAATATTATGATAAAGGTAACAAAGCCGATCGACTATTGGCGTCCAAACTTAGAGGACTGAGAACCAAAACGCAAATCTCAGCTATTCAAACTAGTTTAGGAGCAAAAACATACAGCGAGAAGCAAATAGCAAGAGACTACTCGGAATTCTACCGTAAAATAATACAATTTAAACTTCCCAAAGAATAGATCACCTGGATCTGAGGCTATCTCTGAGTATTTGGGGAAGAGCAAACTTCCAGAAAAAAATATTTTAGAACTAAACAAGGATATAACACAGGAAGAACTTCTAGAAGCCATTGCTCAATTAAAAGCCAGTAAAACGCCGGGCCCAGATAGCTTTTCAAACCAGTACTACAAAAAATTTAAGAAGGTACTAGCCCCATATATGCTGGATATGTTTAATTCGTTTCTAGGGGGAGCAGACATTCCGGGAGAGCCTAGCAGATAAATTAAAACTGGGAGCAATGAGGTGTACATGGAAGATATGGACAAGAAATAAGGAGAAATATCATTTGGCATCTTCCCCCACTCTAATGACCCCCATATTTAGCAATCCTGAGTTTATCCCAGGCTGCCTCCCAAAGGGACTTAGTAAATATAAAGAGCTACGGTTGGTAATGGCTGATTTTGTATCCAAAGATAAGATTCTTGCACTCCCAGAGTTGGAGAAAAAACATAAAATTACAAATTTACCGGTATTTGGTTACTTATAAATTCGACATTACCTACAAACAGTGTCAAAAGACAGTGTTTTCTGCTATGACAAAATTTGAGATTATGCAGAAGAGGCTATTATTGCAAAGGTCTGATTTCTGAGGTATATCTGGGCCTGGCGTCAACTGCGGCTCAATCTAAGCACAGTTACATGCTAAAATGGGCAGAAGACTTAAACCTAGACTTAGACAGAGACGACTGGGAGGATATCTGGGAAGCGGCCTCTAAAACATCAATTTGCACAACTATAAAAGAAACATATACAAAATTATGTTTCATTGGTACCTAACCCCAAATAGGCTGATATAGAATAACTATAAGTATACCGCTCACCAAATAGCAATAATAGTAGCCGGAGCAAAGGGATAGTACTGGCATAGCAAGTAGAAAGGGGGACAACAGAGTGATCTCCCACAGATCCCTTTTGTCACTGCACAGTCTGGCTAGTGGAGTATATAGCAAGGAATGGGTACTTCTTGAAGGAATAGGGAGTGAGCAATAGGGGAGACCCTGGTAATCGCACCCAGTGCTAGGGGTAAACAATTACCTAAAACTGCCTAATGGGCAAAACAATAAACTTTTATTAAACATCTATATATACACACAATATAACGGCGCAAGAATGAATAGTAAAAACAACTAAAACACAGGTACGGGTGTATGCAGGAGGTGCGTATGCAGTGGATAACTATAATACAAATATATTGATAAACCCTCCTGGTAGAGTCGCAAGGTGGAGAGGATATATAGTAAAGGTGGTAGTAACTGGTATAGTCACTAGAACTGATAGTACTCGCTAATAAGCAAGCAAGATATACCACGTAAATGTAGGGAGGGGTGTGTTGGGAGTATAACTGTTGCTCAGAGTGTATGGATCAGGCAGTGTCAGGCGTCACAATCATAGATAATACAAATCGTGCTGTAGTCAGTGTAGCTGCTGCTGTGGCAGTATTAGTATAATAACAGTCTCACCATGTATGTCAAGTGCAGCTATAGCTAGTATGCTCACGATTTATAGTAGCAATTGCCTGTGTAATGCCCCATAGGTGGCTGGATCGCCAGAATCGCCTTAGCCTCCGATACACCAATGCGTTCCCTCCCTCCCCACTACTAGAGCGATCTCACCCGTGACCTCCGACGTCAACGCGATGACGTCATCCCGACGTACGTTTCGCGCTCGGGGGCTGGCGCTTTCTCAAGGTAGGGAGGTCCCTAGTGAGTCATACTGTGACAATTATGTATGAAGTTGTGTGGGCGGCGCGTGGGGTCGCTCCAATCGCACTCCAGTTGAGTGATTGGCAGTTTATACTGCGAGTAGCAGCGCTCGAGGGGTATGAAAGAAATATCTGTGAATTAATCCCTGACAGATGGTGGTCAGAACAACGTATATGGCAAACCTAAATGTAAGTTAATGAGGTGAGAGATGATGGTCCATAAAGACTCGTATTACAGATAGGGTGATACGGTAGATGGATGGAATGGATGTGTAACCAGTAGTGGCACTGCGGGGCGGTATATAAAGATGGATCTATATTACAGCTATTAACCCCTTAATGCAAAGTAGATGTCGTGTCTCAATCGGATGTATACCCCTGGTGGATGATGTGCAGGGTGGTATCTTGAGGACAGTGACCCAATAGTAATAAGTGGGGATCTAGGTCTCCCTAGATGCATATAG
Organism: Ascaphus truei; assembly: GCF_040206685.1. Classification (NCBI taxonomy): domain Eukaryota; kingdom Metazoa; phylum Chordata; class Amphibia; order Anura; family Ascaphidae; genus Ascaphus; species Ascaphus truei. Next base: position 459,183 of record NW_027457309.1, read on the forward strand.
TGGCGTGATGTGTAGTATGCCATTATAGACAAACAGTGATCAGGTGAGAGTCAGCATAAACTCCTGTGTCTGTATAGCCTAGGGGTCAATTCCTAAATATTGTGAAGGGTACAGGTATCAGAGGCCAATGATATTAGGACCGCAAGCAGGTAAGTATCGGTCAATGTAGAGATGTAGGATTGTACTAACCTATGGTGTCCGCCCCGTAGGTCAAAACGAACTCTAAATTTAGCTATATACCTGGATCCCCCATTTTTGTGTACAATTATAGGTATGATTTGTAAATAAACCCTTCATTGAGGCCAGTGGGGCTCAGTGTGTAGATCCATTTACACTCGGTCTGTAACAAGATCTTGTCCCAGTCGCCCTTACGTTGCCCCCACGGAATATGTTGAATACCAATAAAAATCAATTGATCACTGTTGCCGTTGTGTTCATTAATTACATGGCGTGCTACCGGAGTATCTAGGGCATTTCGGATGGAGCCCAGATGTTCTGTTTGAACTGTCTGAATGTTTTGCCTACATACAGTTTGCCACATCCGCAAACCAGCAAGTAGATCACACCCTCAGTGACACAGTTGATGAATTCATATAGGCTGAGCCAGATTTTCCCCGGATCCTCAGATTTGTGTTGGAGAGGATGCGGGCAAAAAGGAGACATGGCTCATATCTGGTGGAATTGCCCAAAAATTCAGGGGTTCTGGATCATGATACAAACAATAATACGAGAACTCCTGGGGGTAGAGATGGAGGTGGACCCGCTGGTCCTGGTGCTGGCTAAACCAATAGAGGGACTACAACCCCAAGAGAACAAAATGATAAGCCACGACCTCACAGCAGCTCGCTGCACGGTAGCAGCGGCATGGAAAAAAATAAACGCCCCCTCCAAGCAGACAGTACTGAGATGGGTCAGGGAAATAAGATTAATGGAACTCCTCTCGGCACAGCAGGGTCAAAAGGTAGATAAATTCCATAAGGTTTGGTCAGTATGGCCAGACAATTAATAAAAGAATAAATGGAGATTGGAGTTAAGACCTTCCCCTCTACCCCCCACTCCCCTCCCTCTTTTTTTGCTGTTCTCTCCACTTCCCTTTGATTTACTCAGAGAGAGATGTCCGGAAGCGGCTGCTTCCTCAATACGTTGTTACAATTTTAAAAATAACAAAAGTCTTGTAGAAGTTAACAGATGTAAGTTAATATATAAGAAAAGAAGACAACAAGAGTATTATTTATGTTGTAAATATAATGTTTCATATTTTTTCTTTGTAAATTGTGAAGTGGTAACAGATGTATGTTAAAACCTGTTATATGATGTCATTCTCTCAAAAACAATAAAAAAAAATTAAAACAAAAAATAAATAAAAAGGAAGCGCTAGTGCTCCAAGAACCGCAAGTAGCCATCAATGTCATCTTTACCCTCGTTGAATTTGGCAAAGCAAGGCTGGCATGAGAGCTACAACTGCTGGTCGAAGAGAGTAAAGTCCAGAGAGAAAAGAAAAAAGATATTTATTAAAGCCTTGTGGACATACAAAAATGTGCAAACCAACTTGTTTCATGCTCCAAGTGTGCTTTATCAAGGTGTTTGTACCGGACTAGGTCAGCTACCATGCCAATTTTCCTTCAGTTCCTTCGTCAGCCAAAGTTCCTCATCGCGGAGCATTATTTTGTCTTTGGTCTAGGTCCTGAATTTGGACACCATCCTCTGGTTTGATCCTCAGGTCGACTAAATAAACTACTAGGGCAGCCCACAGGATCGGCCTAAGAGTGGGAAATTTGAGCTGGCCAATGGGATTCATTCAGATGGGGACAATATCCAGCAACAATTCCCAGACCTGCCCCGATATCTCCTGCAGATACAGTATATGCTCAGCTCTTAGAGGCATTGGTTCTCGGACTTGAGTCAGCGCCACTGCCAACAGGGTCTAAGGCTTTGTCCCTGCTGGCCGTGCGCAGGGCACACACAGTACGTCCCTGTAAGGGGCAGGTCCCAGTCGGCGTGTGCGCACACGCACACACAGCGCGATGCGCAACCACCTATGCCAAAAGACAAGATTTGTCTTTCTGCGTGGCGGCCACATCTCGGCGGTTCACCCTTCAGATCTCTCAGATGGTTGGGGAGAGCACTGCTAGGCACTCCGTCGCGCGTGCGCATAAAAGCATTTCACCTCACTACAGAGCAGGATGTAATTTCTCTTCAGAAGGACTTGGAGAGACTGGAAGGTGAGCAGGTAAATGGCAGATGAGGTTTAATACAGATAAATGTAAGGTTATGCATTTGGGATGCAAGAATAAAAAGGCGACTTACAAATTAAATGGAGATATATTGGGGGAATCCTTGATGGAGAAGGATTTTGGAGTGCTTGTAGACAGCAGGCTTAGCAATAGTGCCCAATGTCATGCAGTAGCTGCAAAGGCAAACAAGATCTTATCTTGCATCAAACGGGCAATGGATGGAAGGGAAGTAAACATAATTATGCCCCTTTACAAAGCACTAGTAAGACCACATCTTGAATATGGAGTACAATTTTGGGCACCAATCCTAAGAAAAGACATTATGGAACTAGAGAGTGCAGAGAAGAGCCACCAAATTAATAAAGGGGATGGACATTCTAACTTATGAGGAGAGGCTAGCTAAATTAGATTTATTTACATTAGAAAAGAGGCGTCTAAGAGGGGATATGATAGCTATATACAAATATATTCAGGGACAATACAAGGAGCTTTCAAAAGAACTATTCATCCCAAGGGCAGTACAAAAGACTCGGGGGTCATCCCTTGAGGTTGGAGGAAAGGAAATTTCACCAGCAACCAAGGAAAGGGTTCTTCACAGTAAGGGCAGTTAAAATGTGGAATTCATTACCCATGGAGACTGTGATGACAGATACAATAGATTTGTTCAAAAAAAGGTTGGACATCTTTTTAGATCGGAAAGGTATACAGGGATATACCAAATAAGTATACATGGGAAGGATGTTGATCCAGGGATTAATCCGATTGCCAATTCTTAAAGTCAGGAAGGAATTAATTTTTCCCCTTAATGGGGGTTTTTTGTTTGCCTTCCTCTGGATCAATAAGTATAGATATAGAATAAAGCATCTGTTGTCTAAATTTAGCATAGGTTGAACTTGATGGTCCTACATCTTTTTTCAACCTCATCTACTATGTAACTATGTAACTATACACATCTGGATAACACACAGATTCTTTTGTGGGCAGGCTGGCTAAGTGAATTACCAGCACTGACCACAAAGGGAACAGAAAATACATCCATCACATTATTTAGACTGAATAAACGTTTCCTCGCACATTTTAAACCTTTACTATGATAGCAGTGACGGTAAAGGCTAACCAGGCTATACAATAAAGGTTAAGACCTCTGGTTGCCCTTGGGCCCCTGGCAGCTACCCAGCACTATAAGCCAGGTATATGTACATACAAAGTTGAAGTGACCCCTGCTTTTCCACTTTCCGTGTTCTCTTTACCCCAGACTCATTAAACTTGCAGTGTTTATGTTTTAGGTGGGATATTTGGGTAAGAATGCAATTCTTTTGTTTGCAGGCGTTCGGGGACCGGAGCTACCGGTAGTACCTTAATTCTACCCGGCGAGCAGGTATGATCCCGGTAATATATAAATGGTGTTAAAAGTACCTGGTCTCCCATTACAATACCCACATTCCCCCTACCACCACAGGAGTGATTCGGAAAACAGATTAAAGACACGTGCAACGCTTGAGTGGCTGCTAGAGGGGCTTGGTATCTGCTACAAAAGATGACCGACTGTCCAGGTGTTCTCATCACATATAGGATATTTAAATAGGTAAATCGTGAATTGGATATTTATCTGAAAATGTACATTAGCAGGAAGGCACCAGCTTTGTCAGACTAGAAAAGGAGGAAGAAACGGTGTCAAATGTCCCGTATGCAGGGAGGACGCGGACTCACCATGGAATGGTCTCTGTTGCGACACTTAGAAGGGTCACAGTAACAGTCACCTGAGCAGTTGCGCTTCCCCTTCCGGCAGCGGCACACTTTGTTACGACAAAGTCCATTACAGGAGCACTGTGGGCAATGACAGGACAGCGGTGAGAAGAGTCTTGTTCGGGGACACATCGCCTCCAGAGTTGGTTATCAGAAAGTGTGGTACTTCTAGAAAGATGCGTTGACAAACTCGGAGCCATGGAAACACACACACACACACACACACACACACACACACTTTTATAAAATGCTTTGTACTGGTTAATGGGAATCATTTTATCCCAATCCTATGTCCCCCTCACCCCGTTAAGTGATTTCTTGTTGAGTCTCACTGCATTGCCCGGCTCCCAGTTTGTGTCGTTTATTTCACCCTCGGATTCCTCAGACTCAGACAACAGGTCCTCCAAGATCACTGGGACAGATTTTGCAGTCGTGCGTCGCGTGGTCCTTGGCTGGAGAGAGGACAGTTACAACAAGTAAATGACATGAGCCGGCCCTGGGAGGGAGCCTCAAAGTCTGCGTTACCTTTGGGGGAACAAATTCAAAGGGAGAATCGGGTGAGTTCACCACAGTCCTGTGCAGGATGCTGCACTGTTTCTGCTCACTTGTAACCTGAAGTGATAGTTTCTGGGGGAAAAATCAAATTAAAAATACGTAAATTAAGAGCTGGAGGCGTTGGACAACAGTTCTGGGCAAAATATTAACTTAAATGTTCACGAAGCAGCGAGTGAGCTGGGATATGGCTCGAATGAGCTAAGCGAACTGAGAATTACATCAAATAGTCTATATCAAAGCTCTCAGGTTCTGCATGTATAGTTTTATTTACATAGCGCCAATGTAAACAGGGGCTTACAAAATTACAATGCAAGGTAAATAAATTACAAACAATGGGGATAAGTGCAACAGATAAATGAGTCGTACAGATCTAGCAGGCGTTGTTGTACCTGCGGGCTCATGTCTGCATGTGCAACAGCGCATTAACCATTCTCCCGTCACAGGGGTGTCTGCACGCGCTGGTGCGTTGTGCGTTTCCTAGTACAACAGGCCAGCAATAACAGCTGCTGCATCTGTACGCAGTGCTAACTATGAGGTCAATCACCATATGAAGTAAGCGCGTTATATGAGCCGAGGGTGTTTGCTAGTCCACATTTAGACTGGGAAGCAAGTTTGGCTTTAGTCAAGCATGAGCAGTTACGGCGAACCATAGAACGTTTAGCGTCTTGCGCAGAGTCCCCGAGTTACTACAGTCCACAGTTCTTGGGATTGAGGACCTCAGTATAAATTGTTTTTTCTATGGAGTGTTCTTTATATGCCTTCGCTTCAAACCTAACTGACCCTTCACATGGGAGGGATGATATTGGGTGTGGTGCCCTCTTTTTTTGAAGCTCCCTTTGTACTCAAGGGGTTAAAGCAGGCATCTAGGTTTCATTTTTTTATTACAGGGTTGAAGCAAGGGGTCTCCAGAGCTGCACCGGAATCCCTACAGAAGTATCTCTGGATGCAGGGGGTCTCCCTAGCTACACTGGAATCCCTATAGGAGTAAGTATCTCTGGATGCAGGGAGTCTCCAGAGCTGTACCGGAATCCCTATAGGTGGTAAGTATCTCTGGATGCAGGGAGTCTCCAGAGCTGCAGCGGAATCCCTATAGGAGTAAGTATCTCTGGATGCAGGGAGTCTCCAGAGCTGCACCGGAATCCCTATAGGAGTAAGTATCTCTGGATGCAGGGAGTCTCCAGAGCTGCACCGGAATCCCTATAGGAGTAAGTATCTCTGGTTGCAGGGAGTCTCCAGAGCTGTACCGGAATCCCTACAGGTGGTAAGTATCTCTGGATGCAGGGAGTCTCCAGAGCTGCACCGGAATCCCTATAGGAGTAAGTATCTCTGGATGCAGGGAGTCTCCAGAGCTGTACCGGAATCCCTACAGGTGGCAAGTATCTCTGGATGCAGGGAGTCTCCAGAGCTGCACCGGAATCCCTATAGGAGTAAGTATCTCTGGATGCAGGGAGTCTCCAGAGCTGCACCGGAATCCCTATAGGAGTAAGTATCTCTGGATGCAGGGAGTCTCCAGAGCTGTACCGGAATCCCTATAGGAGTAAGTATCTCTGGATGCAGGGAGTCTCCAGAGCTGCATCGGAATCCCTATAGGAGTAAGTATCTCTGGATGCAGGGAGTCTCCAGAGCTGTACCGGAATCCCTATAGGAGTAAGTATCTCTGGATGCAGGGAGTCTCCAGAGCTGCACCGGAATCCCTATAGGAGTAAGTATCTCTGGATGCAGGGAGTCTCCAGAGCTGTACCGGAATCCCTACAGGTGGTAAGTATCTCTGGATGCAGGGAGTCTCCAGAGCTGCACCAGAATCCCTATAGGAGTAAGTATCTCTGGATGCAGGGAGTCTCCAGAGCTGTACCGGAATCCCTACAGGTGGTAAGTATCTCTGGATGCAGGGGGTCTCCAGAGCTGTACCGGAATCCCTACAGGTGGTAAGTATCTCTGGATGCAGGGAGTCTCCAGAGCTGCACCGGAATCCCTACAGGTGGTAAGTATCTCTGGATGCAGGGGGACAGCAGGGCTGCACCGGAATCCCTACAGGAGGAATCTCTGGATTCAAGGGGTCCCCAGAGCTGAAATTTACAGTCCAGCTCCGGAGACCCCCTACTTCAATCCTGTAATTATTAAAATTAAACCTGGATTTCTGTTTGAAAAGACACATTCCCCAATTTACTTGGAGGTGATGGTGCTAGTGGCTTTTGTGATTCAGGTCCCGACAAACTAAATATTCAGAGGCGAGTGCAAGGCTGCAATGTAATATGGTCCCCATACTAGGTAGTTATTTTAGTGCTGAAAAGGCTAGCAATGCGTTAGAGAGCAGCAGGGTCAGTACATAATGTAACTATAAACACATTAGCATGCGCTAAACAAACATTACAAAAGGTCTAAACTATATAAAAATAAAATAAATCTTATGTGCTGCATGAAAAAAAAAAAAGAACTGTTCCCAGGTCCAAACGATGATGTCTTCAGGAAAAGATTCAGCGCGCCTCAAGTAAAAAAAAAAGAATAATGAAGCCCGTTCAAAAAAAGCTTCCAAACAACTGCCATGGGTGAGACATGCACTTACATGCAAGCGCCTGTGTTCAGGCACTTAAAAAGGTACAGGAGGGCCCCGGGTATATGGCGGGTTCCGTTCCAGGGGCCCGCCGTGTAGTGAAAATCGCCGGATCCGATTTTCAGTTCTGCGCATGCGCAAACCGGCATTTCCGCCGTTCTGCGCGCGCAAAGTATGGTCTGCGCATGCGCGCCGGGCGCAACAGCGACTTAGGATCCAACATGGCGGCCTCCTTCTCGGTGCCGCCGTATCGGCGGATCGCTTTATCTTTACTCCTTCTCCACAGAGAGAGACAGGAAAACGGCGCTACTTAAAATGTCACTTTTATAAAGATCTGGGTATTTACTCACAAGTATACAGTATATATACAGCTGTTTGGAGGCTTCTTTGAACGTGCTTCACTATTTTCTCAGTACTAAATGGTTCAAGAAGACAAAGCGAGTGATGAAATGCTGCACAATGGAGCTGAAGTAATATTTCTCCATCAGTTGTTTCAGTGGTTAATGCAATAGAGGGAGCCCCCTGTCCCAAAGGAGTTACCCCCCCCTCACACCTGTTTGTACAACTCATTCTCCTGGAGGAGCTGCTGGTGGTTGTCACACAGCGCCTTCATTTTCTGGATTTCTTCATCCTGCAGAAAAGAGGGACGAGAAAAAGCGATGTCAGTGATGTCTGCCGGGAAGGATCGTTCAAGGAAAAGGAAAGCAGCAGACCTCCGCCTGGAGGCATTATTCTAGTGTTGTGTTCTACATTGCGACAGCACTGAGCTCCACATTTGAGTTACAGCACTCTATGCTATAGAAAGATGAATGCAAGCATCTCAGAGATATCACATTAACATCATGCCGTGGAAGCATGGTGTGCAAACAGGCCAACTTAAAGGAGCATGTCATGGATAGAGACTGCCTCGCTTCTTCCCCCCCAAATAAATAAAAAAAAAAAAAAAAGACACCCTCCCTAGGCGACCCACCCAAACAGTTCAGGTTTTACGGATATCCCTCTGTGACGGAAGGGGTAGCCAGTCTTCATAATTAAGGTGTAGCCCGACTGGTTACCCCTCAAAAACATGGGCCCCCAGGAGATTAGTAGCACCATAAGCTGGGGACACTATGTCTGAGGTGAATAATGACTTTCAATAACCCTGGGATTTCAGGAGAGGGGGTTTAAAGGGGAATATTTGGGGGAAATGTGTTCAAAACGTGTACACGGTCGGGAGGCAAAGATACCGGTTGTCTCCCCATTTTACCCGCAGACCGTGTCTGGTCTGCGGGCACGCGTATGCATGCTGTCCCCGTAATATCTCTCCCTTTAAAACATTGTATTTCCCACCCGCCATGCTTAGTGTAACAGCTGTATTCCCGAGCCCAGGTTAGAGTAAATAAAAAAGATGTACTTTTAGAATGTGTATTCAGCTCTATACAGACTGTCCTGGTATTCCGATAAGTAGCCAGGATGTCTGCATAGAGATGAGGGATCAAAGAGGAGAAGGGAAGTTGCAAGGTGTCAGAACGTTTGGTGAGCGGGGAAGGGTGGAGTACCGGGTCTGGAGACAAAGGCTTCCCGCGGGGGAGACTCTTTGTTCTCCCAGACTCGGTGGAGCCCAACCAGCGGCAGGGAGGTGTCGGCTAGGCAAATCCGTTGCTGGTAGGCACGATTACTATTGGCCAGTTCGAATTTCCTGCTTGCCGGCATCCCGAGTCTCCGACACACCCTTCTGACGTGTACAACAAGACGTGCCCCCAGCTCGGATTGGCTGTTACAGCTCTGATTGGTCGCCAGCTTTTTCTCCATGTTGACCATAGATCTCGCTGTTCGATGTAAGGAGCTTTTCAAAAGTGCTTTGCTCTGAATAGCAGAGCACTCGACACGGAGTTGCTGGAGAAGCCTGGCCTCGCTCAGGACAAACTCTCAGATCGCTGCCGAGATTTAACTTTCACCAAAGTCGCGGTCAGCAGGGGGAGACTGGCATCTCTCCCGAAAAAGAGTACCAAGCTGTTTCTGAACGTGGAGCGGACAGGGTAAGCCTTCTGAAGCACCTAGTGAGGTTAGAGACTTCCCCAGGCCATTTTGTGCATCATTGTGTCTGCTGGTCTCACCAGAATAAATTGCATTTTATTTCACCATCTTGTTCTCCCTAGTGAATTGACCCCAGAAGGTAAAAAGTGTTAAAAGTACTGGTCTCCTGCGACACCCTGCTTCAGCACAGTTGGCTCAATTGAAGACTGAGCCACTCATGCCGATGCTGGGATATCCTTACAACCGGAACGGTTAGGGGGTTTTGAGGACTGGAGTTAAGCACCCCTGGCCTAGACGGAACAGTTGTACAAGGGTAACTAGGGTATACACAATGTATATAACGTAGCCTCAGGTGTGGTAACTCCCTGACTGCTGTGCAGTGAAGCAGTTAGTGCAGAGGTTCCTTCCAGTTTGTTAAAGGGGAGTGGGGCAATCTGCAGCTTCAAGGGCTAAATAACAGGTGCCTCCCACAGCTGGATGGTGCAGTGTACACCTTCATTACCTGAAACTTCAGTCTCTCCATCAGCTGCTTCTCACGCTCAGTCACTCCGTCCTCATGCATATCTTCCACCACGACAGGTGTGGCTGTCTCTTTCTGCTGCAGCTGGCCCAGCAAGTAAAGTACCTGTGGGGGAGCGGGGAAACAAGGAAGGATGGTCAACTACATAGCAAACGGAGTAAAGTTTGCAACTTGGAAGGGGAGACACAATATCCAGTACTGACGTAGCAGCTCAAGCAATAATGTACAATATTACTAGTAAGGGAAATCCTGCAGTACGTGGGACACTGCTTCTGCAGCTGGACGTGCACCCCCCCCCCCAGGAGGTACCTTCTCCTGGTGGTCCTGCTCCAGTTGCATGAGCTGGCTCTGATGGTCTCTCTCCATCTCGGCTATCTGATTCCGCTCCTCGCATATGGTGTTCTGCAGATCTTCAGAGTTCACTTTGCTCTGTTTCAAACTGCTATCTAGTTTGCCGACTTGTACTTTGGAAGAGACGAGCTAGACAAGGATTGGAAGACGAGAGATTTATTAGTATAGCAGAAAAAGGACATACAGTCCATCCTCGGTGCAACAGAAACAAATCACAGTCAGAGTATAACATCCAATAAATCCCATGTAGACTGAGCAATAATGATCTTGATCCTGGGAGTATTAATCCTTATGTAGCTGCTCCAATATATTGAGCTGGAGTATTGACTATAAGTGTAATAAAAACCTATGACTCAAACAAGTGGCCGCCAACCTAACCGGCGTAAAATCATGAAGTGGGATTTATAGGGTACTGGGGAGGCACAGACACCAAAAGGTAAAGTGCCCCCTTTTAACCAACCACACTCAGATAAGGCCACAGAGCATATAGGCAACACAGTCAACAAACAGCAGGAAGACTCCACAGTAAAATCACTGTTTGAAGAAATGGAGGTTCTCGAAATAACCATCCACATAGCAACACAGGAACTCCGTCAATGCGTGCATCCAACTTGATTGAAGATCAACAGCAGAAGGAAACCTCCAGGGAGGAAAGTGGAGCACTGCGCTGGGATATGGTAAACAGGAAACCGGCACACCAATGGATAAAAACTCATTTATTAAGTGACTACGTGAGACCAAAAACAGGACAAGCTCTTTGACAAAGGGCTTAGCCCAAAACGCGTCAGAGTGGGTAGTTGTCCTGTTTTTGGTGTCTCACGCAGTCACTTAATAAATTAGTTTTTATCCCTTGGTGTGCCGGTTTCGTGTACCATATCCCAGCGGAGTGCTCCACTTTCCTCCCTGGAGGTTTCCTTCTGCTGACGAGAGATTTAAGTCTCTGGTAAACACCAGCCAGGGGACCAAAGTACAAATAACTTATATTAAACACAATTACACCCAGGTCTCAACCATTTTTATTTTATGATGGTTAACAAAAAATTAGGCAAATGCCCCAATTTAATAGTTCAGACAAAATGACAAAAACGGATGAAAAAATAAACTGAACTACATCTTATAAGGCTGAGTTATGTCAATTGCCAATAATGATAAGATACCCCCCGAACGAGTATAAAGTTAATGTATAGATACCTCTCCCATCAGGTATTTGAGGGCGCACTTTGCTTCAATGATGGTAGTGATTGTTTCCCATCGCTGTTTGACTCTCTCCTCCTCACCGTCTGCATCCAACAGCTTCTGCTGCAGGTCAGCTATTTGAGCACTCCTACAGCACAGACGTAACATTCACTACCAGAGCCCAACAGGCCGCCCAGCACCACTGTGCTCACGTGATCGTTTAGTTTGTATGATCAAGTAAATTGCACAGCTCGGACCAGTCAGCCAGTTACCTTAGCTCCATCTCAGTCTCCAAGCGCCCAATCTGTTTGCTGACAGAACTGTCAGTGCACTCGATTTTCTCCAGCTCTGCCACAGTGTATGTGCGTCTCTAGAGACAACAATGCAAGGAACATTGTTAGGCGAAAACGCCTTGGGGGTGAGGAGCCTGCGCCGGGAGTATACACTGCACTCACCCTGATCTTGGCCGGTATGGGCTCACCCGCCTCTTTCTGCTTCAGCTGTGCCAGGTCACGTGCCAAGATCTTCCTGTCCTCCAGGAGGTCGTTCAGGTGCCTCTGAGCCTCCTCTGTGCTGACCAGAACCTCCACCTCATTAGCCAGCCAGCTCTGGGGAGACACAACTGCATGAGGAACAGCAGCTAAACATTCCCACTCCTTTCATAAATTTGTTTCTATGCATCATAACCACATCAACTTTCTCAGAGTATTTTATATTATATGTATATCGGATATTCATGATAGCGATATCTATGGTAACTGCACTCCTTGTTAAGCGCATGCACAAGTCTGGTCAAGTCCTATTCTTGGTAACAGTTGTATGGAGGTAGGTGGCACCTCCCCCCAGAGCTCACTCACCTTTTTAACTTGGGGAGGTCTTGTCACTTGGCTGCAAGAACAGGATCTACTATGGATCTTTCCCCTCATACAGAGGTCAAAGGAAGGGTTCAGAGTGTTATGTAGGAACTGCATTCATTTTGGTTTACCTTGATGTGGTATGCAGGCTTATGACGCTTTGGCCAAAGGGTTTAACTAAATAACCAAGTAATTATTATTGAAGTATTTAAACTTTATACTTATTACCATATATGTTTTGTCAATTGGATGTAGCATTGGGCACCCCTGTCTTTTGTTGTATACATTTGCCACGCTCAGTAGCACTCTTTTTGACAAATATATTCATGATGTGGTGGGTGTAGGAGTTTGAGCTAGCTGGGAATGTGTGTTAATGAAGTCCTATTCTTAGCCGAAACTCCCGTGAATATACATACTGATGTGTCTGTGCCATATACCTTTACTCTAGCTGCAGCACCCTCCATGCCTCTGCTATGAACATCTTTGCGTCTGTCTATGGCCTCCTTCTGCCTCTGCAGAGCTTCCTTCAGACGCTTGTTTGCGGTGCCCGCCTTAAGGAGAGAGTACATTTAGTGCACAGCCCTTTTCAGATGCCTGCCCCTGTTGACAGGGCACTGAGGGTACAGTTTTACCTCTTCAGTTTTCCTCCGGAGGATATTGGCCTGTTTCTGGAAGTCTCTCTCCAGCTTCAGCAGCTCATATTGCCGTTTACGATCCTGCACAAGGACAGGGATACTGGTGTATAATCCCCACGATTGCATAGGATAGGATATTATTTCTGACACATGAACAGCATGTCAACGTTATAGCTGTTCTACTTCAAACGCCCTCCTTTAGAACTATGCAAGACTACATGATCCAGGTATTTGTCAAAATTAGGTCAAAGAGCAACAAATGAAACTTCCAGGACGACTTCAAGTCATACACTAACCACCAGGTAAAAAAAGCAAATGAGATGGGCAGCCCTAAATACCAATACTCTGATATACTCACAAATCGTGTTCTCCTCTAAGAGGGTAAACCCCTTCTATATTTGCATAGTCCACAACCTCACTGTTACACAAAGCTCAGGCAATAAAGAGCGTGGAGTCTGCTGAAGACATCACTAAGAGGTGACAGAAGCAAATACACAGAGCCTGCAGAGGGCAATCTACAACCCCAGAGATAAAGGCAGACAGCACACACCATCGCTGCGCCTCATTAGGGACGTCACACTCACCTTCTCCTTCAGTTGAATAACCTCGTTGGTTTTCTGTTGTTTCCAAACGCGGAACTTTTCGGTGTCTTCCTTCATATGCCTCATGAGCTGCACACGCTGCACCTTCATCCCCTGTGCAAGAGCAGGAGATTTAACACACGCACAATGTTGGAATGCCATGAGCCTTGTGACGTGGGGTGATATGGTAACTTAGTTGCTAGCAACTAGTTTCTGGTACCGCTACACCTTGCTAGAAGGGGCGAAACTGTGGGGAAAAACCTAGAGTCGAAGGGAACCCCTTCCTGGTTATCGAAAAAATTATTCTTTTGCTGGGAAGAATCGGTGTTATGTCCCTTCCTCTGAAAAGCCCCAATCTGCTAAATTGCCCTAACTAAATAGCCATAGAAACTCCCTGCAGGGGTCCCCGATAGTGGACCCTGGAAGCCAGTAGGACAGCCTATACCCATGAATCCTAATCCTTAGGGGGGTTCACCCCAGTAACAAAAAGTAGACATTATAAGTTTGTTCCTGCATTTCTAATGAAGGAACAACTAACTGGACAGGTGACAACCATTCCTTGCATACTAATGTCTCTGCTGCATGTCCAATGAAGCCAGTTGGTGGATCCATCAAAGGGAGCAATCTAAATTGAGAGGACTCTTGTGTAAGGGGGGCTACTTTTAACACACCCCAGCTTGCCAGCCAAGAAACTTCTTGGGTGTAATCAAACACTTGTCAAGGCGCCCCAGTCTCGCCAGAACCGGTTTCACACTCCAATGGAAGTGTCATGAGTTCACGTCTAACTCAGCCAAACCTAAAGAGGCCAGACAAAACCCATGATGCATGCAGACATTCTGGCATCTCACTGACGTTTGAGGTATAACTTAAAGCCCAAACTGTACTAGTGTGTGTGTGTGTGTGTGTGTGTGTGTGTCTTAGAACAGCTCAGCCTGTCAGTCTGTCTCTGTACCTGGTTCTTGAGGGGACTGGATCTGTATACCGTGTGCAGGGTGTACTGTGAGTCTCCTCCAGGAGACTAAGCTCCTGGGTCCTGCTTGCAGCAGGACTCAGATTTAAACTAAACCCCTGCCTGTTTGAGGGTGCGTCCGGAGCCAAGAAAAGAAGCCAAGCAAGCAAAATCTTTCTGAAGAATTTCTCCAGCCATCAGCTTCTGCCTGATGCAGAGCTCCGATACCAATTAACCCAAGGACATGGTTTTTTTTTTTATCTATTGTGTGCCCGCTCTCCAAGCAGCACCAGGACATTGTTGTACCCCATAATGGACTGATGACAACCTTTCCTTGCCCACTGCCTCTGCTTGCATGTCCACAGAAGTCAGTGGGTGGGCCCATCAAGGGGTGTAATATAACACTTGTCAAGACGTCCCAAGTCTAGCAGACGCTGTTCCACACTCCAGGAGTTCGAGTGTAACTCAGTCTTATTAGAAGAGGCCTTTGATGCATGCAGACATTCTGGCATACCTCTGAAGTATGCAGTATAACTGAAAGCCCAACTGTACTAGCGTGTGTGTCTGTCTTAGAACAGCTCAGCCGGTGTCACTCTATTTGTATCCGGCTTCTTGAGGGGACCATATATACCTTGCAGGGTGTATTGGGAGTCTCTGGCGGGAGACTAAGTTCCTGGGTCCTGCTTGCAACAGGACTGAGTGGACTATCGGAAACCCCTGTCCGTGTGAGGGGCCCGGTTCTTCTGCCTGCCACAGAGAGCTGACACCTTTAACCCTTGCACAGCTAACCAGTGGAGGTCAATCCCTGGACTAGTAGGACAGCCTATCCTGGTAATTGCACCAAGGGCTGTTTTATCTGTTGTGCGCCCACACTCCAAGCGGCCCCAGAACATTTCTGAACCCCATAACAGACTGTTTCCCCAACCCGGAAACAGAGGGATTATTGCAGCTACCACTGGACCCACCTCCTGCAAACCTACTCTGTGGGGAGAAATCCAATCCCTTCCCAGGTTGGAGGTGGGTCACAAAGTGGATAATTGGGAGTTGTATACGTTTGTATGCTTCCATTCTTTTGCCCTCGCAAATACAGTTTCTTGAACTCTGTGTCTTGGGTTGGCGATCCAACGAACTTGCGGGGTCTGCTCAGTACCGTTACGTGACAATCTTTTTTGGTGAAAGGCGTTTCATACAAGAAATTACCTTTCAGTGTGGATGAGAGCTGCCCGACATGGGACAGGAGCCCAAATATCAGGAAATAGAGGCTTGTGACATGGAGACCACAGGTGACCAATGTACCCCAGGCCTTGCAGTTACCTGAATCTCATGGTTAAGTTTGGCGACAGTTTTCTCAGTCGACTCCTGAAGCTTTAGAAGTTTGGACTGCTCGGTCACCTTCTTCTTCAGGTCGGTCATCTGCCCCTCCAGTTCTTGCAGCCTTTTACGCCTCCGCTCACTCAGTCTGCAAAGGGAAGAAACAAGGGGCTCAGCACAGAAACTTAAATTATACCGTATAGCAAAAGATAGAGGATACAACAGCAAAACAAAAAAATGCAAGCAGAAGACAACACAAGGATCACCTTAGAATTCATGTCCACATCCCCAGTGAAACCTCCTTTTGCACCAGATACCACATGTTCAGTTATCCATATTTTAGTATTATTCTGCCCAAAATTCTTCCCCGGAAACATTTTGTACTGTGCAGAGTACCGCAATACATATTCTAGATCTATTTGCTTCCAAAGGGGCATGTTATTATTGTAACCCAGGTGGTGTTACACAGATACTCTTCCCCCACATTAAGCACATCAGCTCCATGCTTTCAAACCTTCCCTCCATGTGCTTTCTAGGGATACAAGGGAGCAGAAGACAATCCGGCCAACTCACTTGGCCTGGTTGGTGTCTTTCTTGACCGATTGGAGAGCCAGGACCAGCTCCTCCTTCTCTTTCTGCAGCACTCCCACTTCAGACTCCAGCACCTTAATATTGTTCTTTACAACAGGAAGACGTAATAACACGAGAAACAAGTCAGAAATGTAAAGCTACAGAACATTACACGTGTCGTCCAGATTAGACTCCAAATGTATTAGTGCTCTCGAACACTAGCATTAATCTCGTTTCCAGAGACAGTTTAGCTTCTAGGTCGTATCACAGCCGTTGATCAAAACAAATATAACAGTAATACAGACGTTTAATTTTCCTTCAAACAATCTTACAAACTGTAAGTATACTATTACAGGAATTCCTGCAACTCGAGTTTGGGTGTCATTCAGAGGGGAATTAGTGATTGTATTTCTCAACTACCCATTCTTAAATACTGAGGTAACATCACTGCCACACTTTCCACCCCTCTAGCAGGGTGTAAGGGTCTAGACTGTTAATCCAAAGAATTTTTGGATCTCTGGTCACGCCCACATCACTTACATGCACACACCCACCATTTTCTCTGCATACACACTGCGTTTTTGACACCATGCCCCGAAACAGTCTTTATAAATCAAACACACCCCTCGTTCTTTTACTTCCACACCACACCCAAAGCCACACATCCCTCACACTTTCCCTCCACACACCTGAAACGCGTTATCTGCTCAGAGGGCACACCTTGCTCTGTCAGGAGATGGAGGCACCCCTCTCCGTGACAGGCTGTGAGGAGAGGCGGATCACAGCCTCTACGTCTCCAAGTAGTGTGGGATGTGACCACTGAGCAGCCATTCGTTTCTCCCCAGGGCCTGCGCTACCCCTGGCAAAAGTTTCACAGCGCAGCTGGGTTCCCCTGCATCCTGGTTGAGAAATTGGTATATGGAGATATCCGTATCAGAAAGTTTAATCGCCTCACTTTGGATAGTAAAATATTGCAGAGCTGCTCTAATACCATCAGCCGCACATGTGCCTCAGTCAATCACAGCACAACAAAGATAGGAGTGCAAGAGATGGGAGAATACGTTTCTAGGTTATACCAGGTACTCGCTCTGCATGGGCTGCTGCTGACTGTCATTCTGAGCCATCTTCCTGGCCAGGGCTTCCTTCTGCACCAATGCTTGGTTTAACTCGATCAGCTCCTTGGAGAGCTGGGCCTGCCTCAGGGCATGCTGGGTAGTGACGCCATTAGAGGAGCGTTTTTCTTCAGAGTCCGACTCTTTCTGCATAAAAAAAAGAAAAGATTCCACAAGTAATTAAATCTGCAGTTGATTGTGCATATTGTAAAGCTTGTTGTGTACTTCTATAGAAAGTAGTCAGAGGAAAATCAACCCTCACATCAGCTCACCTAGATTAAAGTATCAACAACATAAAGTCACTGCCCTTTGTATACTTTGGTCCTAGAGGGTCTGCCCTTCTCTACAGATCATGGTGATGGTTGTCAGCTGACACACACACACAAACACACAGACCTCACCTCTTCAGGAGAGCATTTAACCTCCTCAGCCAGAGTCTCGATGGAGGCAGCAATGCCAGAGCTTTCATCCTGCAAACGTAAGTTTGAGGACAGAGAAGGGCCGTCAGTCACATCTCCATATGACCTCAAGCTAAGCAATTATAAAATTGGGGGGCGGGGGGAGAAGAGAAGGAAAACCAAAGCACATCTCTCACTAGGGGTGATGCATACACCTGGAAAGGCTTCAGAAACCCCCATGGTGATAGATGAACAATCCCGAGATCCTCCAGTGCCTTCATTCTTCACCAGTCTCATGCACCAGTTTCATTGGAAGCTTTTAGAGGAATACAATTTTGACTTCAAAACTTTGAAAAGCATTGCAGGCCCCTCTTATAGAAAGTGGTGGCGCGAGTCAGTGGTGGCGCGCCCCGGAGATGTAGAATGACCGTGGCATTTCTCTTCCTCACCTGGAGCTGCATAATGACCTGCTGAAGATCACGAATCACCTCCACGTTTTCCTTCAGCTCTTGGTCCTCCAGGATCTCCACCAGCTTCTGCAAGTCTACTTTGCACCTGTGGTCAGAAGGGTTAATGAAAGCAGCAAAGTAATGCGAGCACCCCCCTGAACCCAGCATGTGAAAGGAGACAAACTCACGCTGCATGCTGCCAGAGCACATCGATCTTACAGGTCAGCTTCTCATTTGCCTGTTCAGTCTGCAGAAAGATGAATATTCAGCAGAGAATCACAACAAAGTGACATTATATTGACTCATCCAGGGCATATGAATGCTTTGCTCAAGGTGTTCGCAAGCAATGTTAAATCAACCTTCGAAATTAAGCATCAACAGTTAAGAATCGGGACTCCGCCACCTCATTCACACATCTCTGCCAGGCACTACAAGCTAATAAACACTAGCAGCCTCCACCACAGTGATTTTCTTCTTTTATATTTTACATACTGCAATATAATATATAGATAAAATCTTCAGCCCGTGTCGATCCACAGTTGGATCGAGGCCCCCCACCAAGGATATACATATACCCAATTTGAAATGTCAGTTTTGCAAAGTCCTTTAAAAATACACCAACATGTAAAGCCCGAGGTCTGTCCATTCCACTACATACAAATACACCGGCAGCAAAGCAGGTTCTCCATAGCTGTGCTTTAAATACTGGTTGCACATTACCCAAGGATACAGGGATAATCGCTTCTGCTTAAAAGGATTTTCTTAAATCGTGGAACACAAATGAGGCCATGTGGCATTAAACTGCAAGACACAGCATCTGCGATCTGTGGGAATCTCAGTATTACATATTTTCCAAGAGGGAAACCAGACAAGGAAAAACAGTGTTGTCTCTGGTAACCCGTCTTCTGCATACAGATCCCAGTAGCTTACAAATCAGGTACGCTCAGAACATACGGAACCAAGTGGTGTCCTCAGCTCACCATGATAATTTTCTCCAAGATCTGGGCAGTGTGTCGAGCATACTGACTCTGCTCCTGACATAGTTTCCCATTTTCCTCCTCCAGAGTCTTGTTCCTTTCCATGAGGGACTGCAGGTTATCAGATGGCTCCATGCTGTAGGAAATAGACAGGAAATACAACAGACTGAAAGCAAGGAGACCAAGTCACTGCAGGAGACTCCAGCAACATTTATCTACAGTGTACTACAGATGCAGCATTATGGTCTGTCGTGCTGCCCACACAAAAGCCCCGGTATCTCTCTACATTGCTTAAATGCCCCGGTCAGGTGACGCAAGAGAATTTAAACATGGAGATACCGGCACCCCATACCAGGGCCTGTAACTCAGGAAGCAGGGGGTCACCGAGGCTGAAATTAATGCGATTCAGCTCTGGAGACCCCCTGCTTCAATACTGTTGTATTAAAATAAAAGCCACTTCCTTACGTAGGCAGCTAGCAACTAAGGCAATGACGGTTAAGCCAGGGTACCTGGTTTATTGGGGGTAGAGGGGATTAACCTCTTTATTACATTAGTAGTAGTAACTCGCATAGGTAATGAGGGGGTTAACCCCATCCCACTACCCAACTACCCCCAATAAACTATACAATACAAACCCACCTACTTAATCCCCCAGTTAACAACAATGGGAAATTTAACATATGGCCCAGTGGGAGTCGGACCTGGAGGAGGTCTTGGATGCGGAGGACTGGGAGGCTTTTTCGAAATGCCCCATCTACACCACGGAAAGAAAATTCCTATAAGGTCCTTGTGACAGTAGGAGGTAGTCGGGCTGCATAATAAAGGTTAAGCCCAACTGGTTACCCCTGAAAAACGTAGGTCCCTGGCAGCTAAGTAGCACCATAAGCCAGAGGCCATGTATTGTACCATGTAAAAGTAAAAGCATGACCACCTGGTTTTCCACTTCACCTGTTCCCCTTGTCCCTGAAACATAAGACTTCGGGAGTGTAAATTTTAGGTGCGATATCTGGGTAGAAATACAGTTATTTTGTTTACAGGAGTTCAGGGGACAAAGTTACATGTAGTCCCCTAATTCTCCCCGGTGTGCAGGCATGATCTGCGGGTACGCGGGGTGAATTACACCGGGGCTGCCCAGTGTCTCCCAGACTCCTGGTTTGAACACACACATCCCAGACCCATTTCCCTCACAGGTACAAGGTTGCCCAAGACACATTATGTATTAAAATATGTTTTATAATGTTTGGTGCATTTTGTATAAATGTCTATGCAGTCAGCCCACATAGGTGCCGGGATGTCTGTATAGATATCGGAGTTTAAAGGAGAGAGGATGTCCAGAGGTGACAAAACCATTTGGTGGGCGAGGAAGGGCGATTTGCAAGGTCTGAAGAACAAAGGGCACCCTGTGGGCACACCTTTCGAGTCTGCCAGACCTGGTGGAGCCTTACCCCAGGTGGCAATAGGTTAGCTGAGGGAAGATGGCACATTTCCCATTGGCTAATCCATATTTCCCGCCCGGCTTTCAGCTAGCTTGGCACGCCTCCCCCTCTGACGTCACCCAAAGGACGAGCCCGATTCTATTGGCTAGTGGGAGGGAATTCCCACAGTCCGATATGTCGCTCCTCCTACTTTCATGCTGAAGATAGATCAATGGAAGGTATGGAAGGTGACGGCCGAGGCAGAGAAACAGAACATCCAGTTGCTTAAGTCGGTGAAGCGCGGGCTTTTCAAAGTTGCTCTGTTACGAATAGCAGAGCAGCCGGCTTCATTTTTGGAGCTAGGAATGCCTGCCCTGCAGAGACTAAGTGAAAAGAAGGGGGGTGCAATCGGGCGCTCCTAATGTACAAGTGACAGTGTGAATAACGTGATAGTAATGATAATGATAATAATAAAAGTGAACTCTTCTAATGATATCACATAAAATAAATAATAACCAAATGTGTACAATATGGCATCAACCACCACCAATAGTGAATAAGGTTTAAATGAGATAAAAAAAATTAGGTAGCAGCTACAAGAAGTGTCTCCAACATGCCACCTGACATCTAATAATTTGAGAGTGTGAAGTCAGCACTTTCTTATCAGACAGGACATTGAGTCATACAGTATTGCACTATACATCCCTGCAGAGACAGTCAGATGCCAGGTTCAAGCTCTCATTTTAGAAAGTAGTGCTCGCGGCTAGGGGTTTTTAGCCAAAAAGGAGGACCAGGAAGCCCGGGTGGATATCCCAGTAAGGGTAAGCCTTTCGAAGCAGGCGCCCTGCACCTATTTGAGGCTAATTTTTCAACCCCCAGTAAGTGTGTATTTTACCTGTATCTTTGTATTTCATTTGTGTGTACGTGGGCTTACCCAAATAAACCTAATTTTATTCCACTATCTTGTTTTGCCTTCTGAATTATCCCTGTTAAAAAGGTGTTAAGAGTCCTGGTCTCCTGCGACAGGCTTCATGGGAGGTGGTACCCAACACCCATGGGAACCTCCATGTTTTTACCTGGCTACGGGCTGTGGTGAAAATGCCTAATTTCTACATACAGTATGTGGTGGTATTATCCAAAAATAAATGACCTCTGAACAAAGATTAGACTGGCTCCAAAGAATTTGACAAAATTACAGCTCCACTAGATCCATGGTTGTTCCTGTTAATTAGACCTCTCTCGGATCTGTCCAGAGCCCAAAAGAAACTTTACCAATATAGTCATTGCCACGAGAATTGAGATAGCTGCCCTCTGGGAGCAGAAAGATCTCCCAACACTCCCCAAAATGTGGTCTCTGCAACATGGTAAACCTTACCTGTCTGATATATGTTCATTACTCTAACAAAATGTCAGAAAGTTAGGGAACCATGGTTTTCTACACAGCCACCCCCAGGTCTTCATTCACTATCCTCACTTATCTAAACGCCCCAGGCCTCTAGCCTAATCACTCCAAGGTTACCGCCCCTGGCTTACCCCTGTGATGGATGTCCACCGGAGTTGAAGATAGACTAAAACTGGTGCTCTCCCCCCCTTTTTGTTTTTACCAAGTTATCAATTGTATTGGTATAATTTTGGTGTAATTTGTAATATTTGTATATTCTCTTATTCTTTGTAAATTCTGTTGGAAAATATCAAACACTGAATACAAAAAAAATAAAAAAATACAATACAAAAAATAATATACCCATTGATGGCCAGTGTGGTTACCTTTGCTCTCAATGGGAGCAAAGATAACCCCAATTGCAATTAATGGGCACCCTACTACCCACCCCCTCTACACCCAACAATCCCTTGCCAACAGTACAGTAGTAGGCAAAATCCCTATTACAATAAAACACGGAGCACGTCGCTACACCAGACATACAAACATGAGCACATAGTCTACCTGCGCGGCTTGTGGTTTGAGGAACGGTAACTCCTACCTGCCCACGGAGTTCCTAGGCTGCTTTACGGACACCAGGTTGTATGCTACATACTGGGTCTGCTGTTGCATATACTGTGCGGGGTTTTGCCACTGCGTACCTCGTGGTGAGCGTAACCATACTGAACTACCCCACACGTATCCACTACACGGACTACATTGTTTGTACTTATTCCTCGTGTATACAGAGGGATAGCTTATTACAGTGTATATAGTGGCTATTATCTATACATTGTCTATCCACTTCCTATTTGCAAATATATATCTGTTTTTTGCATTTCTGTGTGTGCAACTTAGCAGCTGTTGATTTAGCTTTTGACCGACTATTAGCTTTATCACTTGGTACAATTATTTGACCATACACTTACCGTTACCTCACACATTAGGGGATTTTATTTATGCACGGTTGTGCATTTTTATTGTGTTTCGTCGATTTTTATATTATTACTATTAAAGTCTTCATTATTTTCTATTTTGAGTGTGACCTTGTAGCTTTCAATCCTATGTGATGGATTTGGCTTATATCCAGCTATCCACTATTTGACAATATACCTTATTTGTCATCTATTTTGAGTGCAACTATAGGGGGCTGTTTATAGTCTTCTGATTATATGTCTGAAAATCCCTATTATCCAGATCTGAGTAATAGTGCATTTGCCAATTAAAAATAAAACATTACCCAGCCAGTATATAGTAAATAAGAATTATACTTAACCCTGCAACGATAAAGGCCGTCCTCTTCACTGGTCAAAGACCGTAAAATAAATAAAAACAAACCCATGACCTGTAACCCCTTAAGTAACATAGTGGTCAATAACTGCTACGGTGATTAATAGGTCAACCCCCTCTCAGGAGGCCAAACCACTCTCCTGGAGCAACTACCGCCACCCCCTCTACACAGATTGTCCCTGTGGTAAAACATGCCCACAATATGTACATGGATTGCCAATATGGCAATGAATGGGCAACCTAAAAATTTAAAGAACCACAATGCATTACATTTAAATAAAAAAAATATTTGCCAATAAACCAATTGATTGTCACTGTAGTAAACCAAGACCACAACTTGGACATGGGCAACCATTAAAAAAAATTGAAAACACTACATTTAAAAACAAACATTTGCCAAAAAAACACAACACAATTAATGTGTTTCTTACTTTTGACGGGACGAACATTCACCCTCCTATTCCAACTATGACCGAACTCAATCCACAAAGCAATGATTCTCAACACCATGATGCGCAGAAGCCCATGATCCTCAGTTGTTTGCAAAGTAGTCTCAGGCGAGTTCTTTCTTCCCTTGTTTGCAAGCCAACAGGTCCAGTACAGGAGATGTTGAACCGACGGCTTCTTGGGGTCAAACGAGACGTGGCAGGCATTATCTACAGCCTGTGACCTCACATTTGACTGGCAAATGGTACATCACCAATCTGATTGATGGCACATGGCACACATGGCACTGGCGCACACACGTCGTCGGGTCAGCATCTCCTGTCATGGACCTGTTGGATTACAAAGAGAAGACGAAAAGGAGGAAGAACTTACCAGAGACTCATCTGCAATCCGCTGAGGATCATGGATTCTTTGCATCATGCTGATGAGGATCATTGCGTCGTTGTTGCAGCAGTTGGATGAGTGTGAATGTTCATCCCGGGGCTGAAATGAATGTGGTTCAACTCCGGAGACCCCCTGCTTCAATACTGTGTTATTAAAATAAAATTAAAGCCACGCGATCGCCTGTTGGACGCATGGAGGGTGACCGATTCAGTCTTACTCTTACTGTGCGACTTACAGACAGGTGCAGCCGGGTTGGAGTCACACAGCGCGAGTCCCATTCAGACGCAGGGACCCCCACTGTGTTAATCCCGATGGGCCATTACTGACAGCTATGCACTGCGCCGTGGACGGTTAACGCTTTGCACACTGCGCACCAGCATATGCTCTCCGGCAGCCGATAGATAAAAGATGATACATCAGTATGGACTCCTCTAACACTAAAAACATGGATTTCTAATGGGAGGCAGAAAAGCATTTTGCTATATATATAAAAAAAATTAAATCTTAATCCCGGCATGTATTGGATTAGTTTGTGTATTGTTCTGTGGGAAATGTAACACTAAGTATATTAATGCAGTACCTCCCATGTTCTTACTTTGTTAGTATGGGCAGGGTCCCAACGTGGACCTGAAGCAACAGAACCTGCAACTCCTGCACCTGAAAACAAAGGAGAAAGCATGTGAAGGGCCAGCTCAGCGCACCATCCTGTAACTGCACGCAAGAAGTTCCGTTACAGTTGCACGCATGCAGATTAGCCACACAGCAACAGTGGACGTTAGTGACAAGACTTTGGGACCTCATTTGCCACAGCTCCTCCCTCTGGTAATGTGTTACCTGCTGCTTGAGGCGATGCATCTCCAGAAGCTGCGGATCGGTGTTGACGATCGGTTTGTTTTTGATCTTCCTGGCCCGGTCTGCGTATCGCAGTGTGTTTAGGGTCTCTTCCATGTTGGAATCAGCGGGGCTAACACATGCGATCATAAGGGTGTGACTATTCCCTCCAAGCGAATCTGCACAGGAACCCACATATTTAGTATTCTCATGGCTATTAAGCATCCTCACCCAATACTGCACTAAACTTCTGATTTGCCCCAAGTGTAGATCTAATCGCGCCAAACATTTGCTTCTCACCATTTTAATCTCTTTAGCGCATCATCCATATCCCAAATCAAACTGTACTATAAAGAGCTGCTGCCATGGCCAGTTATACAAAGAAAATAAACCAGTTTACATAGGGGACAGACGTCAGCACCCCTCAGCTTCACATTGCTCCACAGTAACATATGGATGTACGCAACTACTTGCTAGTCCAAGCTCTGCTCTGCAGCACCTAACCTACACAGGTTGACTAACCGAGCAGCTACCAACCTTGCAGCAGCCGGGTCAGTTTGGAGTCTCTGTACTGCACAAAGCTGCCCTTCTTATTCTCCTCACCCAAGGCACTGATGACGTTTCCCAGACACAACAGTCCGCGGTTAATGCTGATACCTACACGTGGATAAAATCATCATAACACGTTTACAGACCAGTTGCACCATTAGCATGATTACCGTTATTTACACTGCGGAAATTCCTGTGTTAAAAGGAGCGGCCGATCCTGCATGTATATCCCAGCGAACAAGAAACATTTTGATGACCCATTGGTTTGCTGCCAATGAGATCTGAATGCCAAGATAGGGAAAAAAATCATAAATAGTAAACCTCAACAGAGAATTTCAAGTACATAGTTACATAGTAGATGAGGTTGAAAAAAAAGACGTACGTCCAAGTTCAACCTATGCTAAATTTAGACAACATATACTTTATCCTATATCTATACTTATTGACCCAGAGGAAGGCAAACAAAAAACCCCAGAGTCATATCATCCAATGATATCTCATAAGGGGAAAAATAAATTCCTTCCCGACTCCAAGAATCGGATTAATCCCTGGATCAACATCCTTCCCATGTATACTTATTTGGTATATCCCTGTATACCTTTCCTTTCTAAAAAGATGTCCAACTTTTTTTTTTAACAAATCTATTGTATCTGCCATCACAGTCTCCATGGGTAATGAATTCCACATTTTAACTGCCCTTACTGTAAAGAACCCTTTCCTTTGTTGCTGGCGAAATTTCCTTTCCTCCAACCTTAAGGGATGGCCCCGTGTCCTTTGTACTGCCCTTGGTATGAATAGTTCATTTGAAAGCTCCTTGTACTGTCCCCGAATATATTTGTATATAGTTATCATATCCCCTCTTAGACACCTCTTTTCTAATGTAAATAAATCTAAATTTAGCTAGCCTCTCCTCATAAGTTAGAATGTCCATCCCCTTTATTAATTTGGTGGCTCTTCTCTGCACTCTAGTTCCATGTCTTTTCTTAGGCTTGGTGCCCAAAATTGTACTCCATATTCAAGGTGTGGTCTTACTAATGCTTTGTAAAGGGGCATAATTATGGTTACTTCCCTTCCATCCATTGCCCGTTTGATGCAAGATACGATCTTGCTTGCCTTTGCAGCTACTGCATGACTTTGGGCACTATTGCCAAGCCTGCTGTCTACAAGCACTCATAAATCCTTCTCCATCAAGGATTCCCCCAACTTATCCCCATTTAATGTGCAAGTTGCCTTTATATTCTTGCATCCCAAATGCATAACCTTACATTTGTCTGTATTAAACCTCATCTGCCATTTACCTGCCCACGTTTCCAGTCTCTCAAAGTCCTTCTGAAGAGAAATTACATCCTGCTCTGATTCTATTACCTTACACAATTTTGTATCAGCAAAGATGGACTTTGCTCTCGATGGCAACCTCAAGGTAATTAATAAACAAGTTAAAAACCAGGGGTCCCAGTACAGATCCCTGAGGTACTCAACTCACGACCTTAGCCCAACCTGAAAAAGTTCCATTTATGACAACCCTCTGTCCTTTAACCAGTTTTCAATCCAGGTGCATACATTATTACGGAGTCCAATTTGCTTTATTTTGTACACCAACCATGTGTGGAACCGTATCAAAAGCTTTTGCAAAATCTAAGTAGACCACATCAGCTGCATTACCCTGGTCTAAATTCCTACTTACCTCCTCAAAGAAACAAATAAGGTTAGTTTGGCCTGATCTATCCTTCATAAATCCATGCTGACTATTAATGATTTTATTTTCTATTAGGTATTCCTGAATATTATCCTGTATTAAACCTTCAAGTAGTTTCCCCACTATTGAAGTCAGGCTTACAGGTCTGTAATTTCCCGGTTGTGATCTAGCTCCCTTTTTAAATATAGGCACCACATCTGCTTTACGCCAATCTTGTGGTACTGAGCCTGTGGAAATGGAGTCCTTGAATATTAAATATAATGGTTTGGCTATTACTGAGCTTAACTCCTTGAGAACTCTTGGATGTATGCCATTGGGGCCAGGTGCCTTATTTACTTTAATTTTTTCAAGCCGCCTATGAACTTCCTCAGTTAACCAATTGCTAATAACTTTTTCCACATTTTGATCCTGCCTCCAGTTCTTCTTTGACTTTTGCAGTGCTCCATGTTTTTCTACTTACGGGTTTTCATTTAAGAGGGCCAGGCATTTAGAAGTTAAGAATTTGAGTGGGTAGAAGGACTCCTAGTTAGGGGTGCCCCGTGGACCTCGAGGCTTGTGCCCCCCTCCCCCGGGGCTTTTTTTGCCCTATATTTTGGTCCAGAGAGGGACCAATAGTTAAAAAGGTGTTAGGATGGACAGTAGCACCTACCTCCCATAAACCCTTGTGTTATTTTTTCTAACCCTTTTCCATGTTATCCCCTTACTACCCCACCCTCCGTAACACCACGGATCAACAGGGAAGTGGTGTCTCAGTTCCCTTAAAAAAGAGACACAAAAAGTAGTCTCTAAATCTAAAGGCCCTAAACTCTAATAATATATATTTTTTTTAAATAGACTTGCCCTGAGGGAATTTAAGATGCAGGCGGATATTTTGTTCCTGCAGGAAACTCATTAATAGGCAAGATCCCCCTAACACTTTTCGGGGTGCCTACCCGTTAGCGTATTACTAGTCCTTTACCAAGAAGAGGGGTAGATAAAATAGATCTTGATAAAACAAGATGTTCCGTTTCAAATGGAAGAAATGGAGATGAGGGTAGATTTATAATTGTAAGGGGTCTTGTCAGGAATTAAGGCGACTTTAGTGAATATTTATGCTCCTAATGATCAGCAAATTGAATTTCTGAACTCAATATTAGAAGAAATTGGGAAGACACCTCCATGGGATATTATTATTAGGTGGAGATTTTAATATGACCCAGAACACAGACTTGCACAAGTCCACGGCACCAAACCAAAAGTTAGCCAATGTAGTATTCAACAAATCAAAGTTTTAGGAAGCCGACAAAAGAATTCACACTTGAAGACGCTTGGTGCATTGAAAATAAAAACCAAAGATTACACATTTGCTCTCCCCCTCACGATATCTATACAAGAATTGACTATATAGATGTGTTTCGGCAAATCTTTTGGATCGAGTAGCTCAGACAAATATAGGTCCTATAACATGGTCGGACCACGCCCCGGTGGTTCTGAAACCCCCCTTTATTAGACCCATGGTTTTCCAGTAGCGTTTAAATGACAAATCAGATTGAAATCGAGGAAATAGGGAACTCAGTAGATTTCAAGATAAATAAAGGTTCAGTTGAGAGCCCGACTACCCCATGGGAAGCTCAAAGCCGCTATTAGAGGACAATTTATCATTTCGATAGCCTCATAGGAAAGAAATTAAAAATCACAACCAGGGCAAGTTAACAAAAATAATTAAGTTAGAAGAGGAGCATAAAAAGTTCCCATGTAGGAATATTAATAATCTTTGTAATTCATCTCTGGCCTGGCGTAAAAGTTTAAGATTGGAAGATACAGAGAAGGCACTAAAAGTGGAGCAAGCAGGGTTTTGCAGTGGATACAACACAATGGACCACATTTAAAATCATAGAAGATGTAATTTCCTGAAGTAATGAATATGAGCTACCACTCTGCTTTAAGATTCATAGATTACCAGAAGAGCATTTGATTCGTTCTACATCTCAGCGGTTTTACATGCATTAAGTCAAAAGTGTTGTAGAAGTGTACATTGATATTATAAGTAACATTTACGAGACTCATCAGATTACAAGATTATATAAGCACGATACGGATCAGCAAAGGAGTGCGACAAGGAGACCATGTCAAAGCTTTTCCCATTAACACTAATTGTTCAAGACATTGAATTGGAAAGAAAATGAACAGTGGTTTCTTAAGTCAACAGGAAATTTTTGGCGACTCATTTTTGCCACACGTGCAGAGGACTTCAAGCAACAAAATCTTGCAACCTCGCCTAAGTAAGAAAGTAGGTCACGTATGGATGTGAAAGTTTCAATTTAAATGCGAAAATAATTCAGAAGCTTTAAACACAAAGTATGGAGAGATTTATGCTGGGCAATCCAGAGATAGAAAATGAATGGGTTCGGGAGGGGAAAAAAAAAAAAAAAAAAAAAAGTCTGACATCACACGATGAAACAGTAGAAGTAAAAAAATAAATAAAATAATAATCTATCTTGTAGTTCTTCTCCTGAGGCTTCGCTTATGCAGGCGACGTCAGGCTGCGGTCGCTGGAAAAATTAAATTGAGATGACTTCCAGTGATCGCGACCAAGCCGTCGTGCTTACTATAAGCACACGCGGCGATGCATGTGTTTTGACGCAATGTTGCTGTCACTATAATTGCACCCTTAAAAACGGGGTGATCCAAGCCCCTCATGAGCTCCAAAGAAAGAACAGAGCAGACCAAATACAACACATTTTGGGAGGACGAAATCTGAAAAGGTGTTTTTGTAACATTTCTTTTAACCCCAGCACCTGGAAGATCATTGGGTACGACTTCATCTAGCAGTGGATCGACAAGGGCATGATATGATAATCCATACACAAGGTAGGGACCATGGGGTCCTTCTATAGCTAAATGCCGAGATACTGGTTACTGCACCAGCAAGTAATGCTTCATGGTTTTTAAAAAGTAGGTTTAAATGGCCATGCAATAGGAAGTTGCATGTTCTTATTGGCAAAAGATTTGGCAGCCATTTTGTTCCCCTTGGAAGATTTGAAACTTGTCACTTCACTGTTGTATCTCAAGAACCAGGTCGTCCAGTTTCCATCCAGTAAAAAAAAAAAGTGGGCTCTTGTCCATCGTATTTTTTTTGCATTGCCAATTTCATCGCTGCCATGCATTGCATCCATCTGTTGGACATTCACCCAGAATTATTTTTTTCTCAACTGTGTGGCACCTCTGAGTTGACCATGTAATCTCTGGTTGCTGGTAGCCCCCCGTCACCAATACAACAGGAACATCTTCCAAGGAAACCAACTTTCTATTGACCGCTCGAGCAAGGTTATCCATAGCCATTAAGACTCATGAGATTCTCAGAGGTAAGTAGTGTCCCAATTTGGATTGACCAGACTACCAAAAATGGAAAAGCACATAGCAGAATATAAAGATTTTATAACCCAGAGTTTAGTCATCCGAAGCCAACAGTAAAACCACACTCGGCATTAACTCGCCAAAACACAGGTAATTCATGGGGGCCTGGTGCTGCTGCAGCAAGTATACCTTCCTTCACAATCAGTCCGTGCAAGGGTTCCGGTCCGTAGGAATGACAACCTTGGGTTTCAGTCTGTACAAGTTGGTCTCTGACAGACCAACCAAGAGTAACTGTGGAGCTTTGATCAGTGTCTGGTTACATACTTTCCCAGCCTCCATCTGAAACAATGGAAGACCGGGTTCTAACCAAATCAAAGAGATAATCTGTTGAGGGCCAGTTAGAGGGGTCATCCTGGATGGACCAATAAAAACTGGGGCGGGACCACCAGGAAATCTGAACTGGCCAATAGGGAACAAGCCGACCGGGTTAGCACCCAGATAACGCTCCCCAGCTTCAGCTCAGTACCTCCCAAAGGGAGGCTTTGAAGTGTGATCTCTCCCAGCAGGTGGGCACGTCCCAGCCCAACTCACTTTTGTCCAAAGACTCTGCACCCGGCCCAGATAAACAGCCCTGGAATAAAATGTGTACTGGCCTTGTGAATGAAGAGGTCCAACACAATGAATCCTACAGAAAATACAGTCACCCTAAACACTGAATACACTTCAGATGATTAAGTGAGGTAATACATTGGAATAGTGCTAGGCAGCCATTTTGGCTACACAGAGCCATTCTAACCTGTAACATAGGTTGCCATCTTGATCAGTGGGCTTCACTTTTAACGTACTGTACCAGGCTCACAAGAGGAATCTCAATTCAGTCCCAATTCAGGTAAAAAGAATAGCCAGGGCTGCTGCTTTAAGTCACACTGCTGAAGGAGTAAAATCGTTCGCCATTTCCTTTTCTATAGGTCTCATCATGAAAGGTTTGTGCATGGCCGGAGACTGTGTCAGACTCACCTTCCTTCAGCCGATCACCCTCAGCCTTTGTTTTTTTCTGTCTCTCCGACCCGGCAAGATCTACGAGCTGTAGCTTGGAGCGAAAGCTGCCGCTTCTATTGGAAGGAAGAGAACGGCAAGCATGTATGTAACATCCTTCTGACGCAGTACATGTGCAGATCTGTAACTTTTTAAATGTACAAGGATGGGTCAATTGTCACGTGAATAACTACCAAGTTACTGCTCATGTCTAATCTGACATCACGCATCACATATCGGGGACTCCTTTGATACAAGGGGAGAGAGCAATGTATTGCTGGGCCTTATGTCAGGTATTGTGGGTATTCCTGGTGCTTACGTACTTGTCACCCGTCCTCTTCTGCTCAATAGAGATTGTGAAGATGGCGTGTGATCGAGAGGACTGCGAGTTCATGGCGGTTGAAGCGACAGTGCGAGATCCGTTTCCAAGCTCCAAGCACGACACGGTGTCCATTTCCGTCTTCACGACACGCTCCATCAAGCCACAGATCTGCAGGCAGAGGCACGCTTGTTTTTGTTGTTGCAACAAAATAAAAACATGTTGAGTACACCGAGAAACCTGATTACGGTGTGACCTACAAAGTACCTTAATCCCTTCCTTGGGATCCTCACGGATACTGATCGGAGAAGCTTTATTATCACAAGAGGATAACAAGTCAACAATTTCCTCATTGTAGATCTGAAAGGTGAAAAGAAAAACCTCAATTAGGTAGAAAGAACCCTAAAATCAGGGACAAAAAATAATCCTTATGGAGGTTTCAACTATTTAAAACCAGAGACAGAACATGAAACACAGACAGAGTCCAGTGCACATCCAGTGAAACGTGTGTGTGTGTGTGTGTGTGTGTGTGTGTGTGTGTGTGTGTGTGTGTGTGTGTGTGTGTGTGTGTGTGTGTGTGTGTGTGTGTATTTAGAACTATGCAACTAATTTTGATAGATTTGTTATAAATCAATCTTCCTGGTAATGCACAGGTTATTAAGAATTTATATTAGTGTTAGGGACCCTTGAGATGTGGTCTGCCATGTAGTGGCTCAGGGGCTTACAACACTTTGGCCAAAATGTTAAAATAAAAGACCATTTTATTTCATAGATATCTATACATATATATTTAGGCACTGTACCGTGTATAAGTTTCACTGGATGTGCTCTGAGCTCTGTCTCATGTTCTGTCTCTGGTTTTAAATATATATTGCCATGTTCAGTAGCATTCCTCTGTGACACACATACACATACACACACACACACACACACACACACACACACAAACTCAGTTGGCACACTGTAAACAGAAAAAATGCTGATGCTTGTCCCATATGCACATATACACAGATAGATTTTACCAGATAGGAGTCCGGGAAAAACGAGACAGCACACAGCCAGAGAAATCCAGAAGAACTGTATTCAGATTAACATGGCACCACATCCAACGTTTCGGTCATCAAAGAGTGACCTTCCTCAGGGACGTGCAATAAGTGAATGCTAATGGACCCCCTTATATACCCACATGTATCAAGACTTAAACAAACTCACCCGTGTGTGGACATAATTGCCCGCGAAAAAACCATGCAGCTGTGTACTCTGAACCACAGGTGTGTGCTGGAACGCACCGCCATCTTGGATATTGAAATGGGGCTTCTCCTGACTAAATACGGATGCCCGCATGGTCCACTATCAGACCCTTACACGTCGCGCACATCCGCAAGACTCACAGTGCCCTGCACTGTGAGGGATGCTAAAAGTAAGGAGGCTGCTAGGTTCATGTCTATTCCCGCAGCACGCACTAGCGCGCATGCGCCATGTTGGTGTAATGTAGATCTATGTCGAGACTATCATTGACCATGCTCGGTCCATTAAAGAGGCCAGTGACATCTGGGACAGCATTGCAAACGCACTGCCCAGCTGGTGTAAACCATAAAGGTGCCGAGCAATGTCACACCTAGGGCATAATGCCCATTAGGTGTGACCCAAGAATCCACCTTACTGTTACAAAGTGAACAAATGCCTAAAAAGTGTGTCACCATTTTTTTAGGCATTTGTTCACTTTGTAACAGTAAGGTGGATTCTTGGGTCACACCTAAGGTGGTAGTCTCGACATAGATCTACATTACACCAACATGGCGCATGCGGGCTGCGGGAATAGACATGAACCTAGCAGCCTCCTTACTTTTAGCATCCCTCACACAGTGCAGGGCACTGTGAGTCTTGCGGATGTGCGCGACGTGTAAGGGTCTGATAGTGGACCATGCGGGCATCCGTATTTAGTCAGGAGAAGCCCCATTTCAATATCCAAGATGGCGGTGCGTTCCAGCAAACACATGCGGTTCACAGAGTACACAGCTGCACGTTTTTTCCGCGGGCAATTATGTCCACACACGGGTGAGTTTGTTTAAGTCTTGATACATGTGGGTATATAAGGGGGTCCATTAGCATTCACACATTGCACGTCCATGAGGAATGTCACTCTTTGATGACCGAAACGTTGGATGTGGTGCCATGTTAATCTGAATAGTTCTTCTGGATTTCTCTGGCTGTGTGCTGTCTCGTTTTTCCAGGACTCCTATCTGGTAAAATGTGTGTGTGTGTGTGTGTGTGTGTGTGTGTGTGTGTGTGTGTGTGTGTGTGTGTGTGTATATATATATATATAAATATATTGTGAAGATTGTGATAATGTGTGTGGCTATCATCACCTCCATGTTGGCCTAACCGCCATTTTGAGTGTTTGCTTGTATGTATGCTTATTTGTTTCATTCGTGTACGAACTGTAATGTTTGATTCTGTTGTGTATCGCTTCTAGATGTAACTCGCCCTTGTGTAATTCCTACGAGGCATGCAAGAATTGAAAATGCATTCGTAAGAGGTTTTTCCTGCCTTAGATAATTCTGCTGACCTTAGGTTCTGTTATCTTACAGCTACAGAACACACAGGGCTGGACACAGTAACTCCCTTATGT
This sequence comes from Ascaphus truei, assembly GCF_040206685.1. Taxonomy (NCBI): domain Eukaryota; kingdom Metazoa; phylum Chordata; class Amphibia; order Anura; family Ascaphidae; genus Ascaphus; species Ascaphus truei. The sequence continues at coordinate 493,522 of NW_027457309.1, forward strand.
CACAAGGTTAAGGGCAGCCCACATATATGGTATATAGGATAGGAATATAGCAATGTAAAGCATATTTATGTATCAACCAATATGTATTTTTGTATGTCATCATATTATTTATCTCTAACCCAGCCCCCCTACAGGGCGTATTACTCATTTTGAAATGTATAAAAATGTGATACCAAGCAATATGTTGGCAGAGGCCTGAGTTCCTTGTTGGAATTCTTTTCTCTCAAATTGTGCCATGGTGCTGATAAACTCACCTGTTACTTTGAACCCTTGACTGATTTAATTTCTACGCTTTGACAAATTATATATATACACATATACACATATACACATATACAGTGGTTGACAAATCACCAAAAAATGTACTCGCCACACAAAAAAATCTACTCGCCACCTAGTACCAAACGTGTGCTGCTTGGGCCAATATTTACTCGCCCGGGGGTTAAATCCACTTGCCCGGGGCGAGCAAATGTATAGGTTTGTCGAACACTGCACATATACAGTACACATATACACATATACACACATATATATATTGTGGTTATTTTTGGGGTTCAATATGAGCTTGTTTTGGAGGTTTCAACTAGCATGAAAATAAACTTTAATATATGGCTGTACTACACGTCAATTTTTTTTTCTGTGCAGTGGTGTTAAAAATACAACAACCAAGGGGTTAAAGCACCCTTTCCTACATCCCCCTTTTTTCATGTAAAACATGCAACAATGTAGAATTCTACGTTCTTACCTAAGATGACAATCATTTGATGCTCCTGTTATAAATCTGTACAAATCCTGATTTTGCGTAACGTAATGGCCGCCTTCTAACTGTGCTGCAGTGTGAAATGCTGCAGCTGCAATGTAACATTATATTACAAAGTATAACACATTGTTACAGCTTTCAAAGTAACAAACACCTGTTGCTGCGTTCCACACAGACTGTCTGACATACGTTATTGCCAAAGCGCAAAGCTCAGAAAGGTGCGTGTCAGAGCTCGTTTCAAAACAGGAAGTGGGTAGGACCTTCTACTGTGCACCCCAAAACTGGAACCACCTACCAGAGACTCTCACATCCAGCACCAGTTTAAGTTCTTTCAAATCTAAGGCTGGCTCACATTTTAATCTGGTCTGTAACTGTTTCATACGCCCATAATATATATTACCTTTAACTGTGCACGCAATGTCTTGTATATAATGTATACCCTGTTCACTTAGGTAACTGTATTTGTAACCATGTATTATTTGTCTTAACTCTGTGCCCAGGACATACCTGAAAACGAGAGGTAACTCTCAATGTATTACTTCCTGGCAAAATCTTTTATAAATAAATAAAGGGTTACTGTGGCAACCCAAGGATGATCAGAACATTTACAAAACAAAGTTAAAATGGCCTTAGGAGTTAATACAAATGGCAGATTTTTCATTTTCATGTTTTGCTGCTTTAACTTGCACTTTTTTATGTGGTCAACTAGCCTGTGCATTTATTGGTCAACAGAACAATGAATAAACAAATGTTTTGATGGCTAAGGCTACGCTTATAGCGACGGAAGTCTTCGGTCTCTGGAAAAATCAAATTGAGATGACGTCCAGCGATCAAGCTGTCGCTCCGTGCTTACGACAAGCACACGACGGCAGCAATGCATTTGTTTTGCCGCAACGTCGCTGTCGCCAGCACTATAAGCGCAGCTTAAGGGTGCACAGCTACATTTACCAGAGATTAATCTGGTTCTCTCATTTACGGCGCAATACATTGTCAGGTGACAGTATCCATAAATACCAGAAAACCTGCGTGCCATCTTCAAAGGGGGTTGTAAAGCCCTGAAATCCTCCCCTTCCCCCCCTCCGTAATTAGCAGAGAAGGTGAAATCCTTCCAGATTTTAAAATGTAGAATAAATAAAATCTGCTATATCACAAATATAAGAAATATACATCTATGGCAGGCATACTTGGCCACATGCATCAAATACGACCAAGTGTGACATTGCATGTCTAATTATTTTTTTTTTTGGTAAAATCTATATTTTAGTTAGCCCCGTCAAGACAGTTGTCCAAACGTATATTTTAATCATACAAATACAAGTGTGAGGGTGGCATTATTCTAGGGGTTTTGAGGAGTGCGCAATGGGGCATTTTATACTATGAAGCATTTCAGGTAAAACCATAGGCCAGCCATAAATGACAAATGAGATGGATGATCAGACACACCCACAAAAGGCGGGGCTTCTCTGTGACAAGAGGCAACTTTTGAGCCCAAAAAGCCTGTATATGGGTATCAAAACTAGAATTCAGAGGTATGTTAAGTCCATGGCATGATAGTATCCTGAGATATTAAGTATTTCAATAAATCTGGTGATTCAGGGGGTTAATGTGGTTACCATTCGTCTTAACAATACAAGCTATTGGGTTTATGACAGGTCCTGTTTTTGTGCTGATCTACAAAGAGGGCTTAATTGTACCACTGATAACCCACTAAAAGTACAATATGGCTTGTATGGGACTGATAGAATCTAAAGAGAAGGACATTTGTTGTACCAGAGATGGGATTAAATGATGGCTCCTGAAAATCTGATAAACAAGCCATGTTCAAAGGTATTCTTTGGAGGGTTCTGCAAGGCTCAGGGTGTATGGCTAAGAAGATATTCCACAAGAGTGAATTTATTCAAAATGAGGATATCGGGTGAGAATTTCTATTCTAAAGCAGAACGTCTAAATATTTAGAATTGTTGCAAGGACACAAATTCAATAAGGCCAGACCCTTGAGGTCTAGAAGGTAGTAAAGAGACAGATATCCATTTGTCACTCAATCTTAGTCGTGTTACATTCAGCAAACCCGCCTGAATCTATTGATATGATTTACATGTTTCCAAGACTTAAAGAAATTAAGATATGCGGTCTTTCGTATATTTAGGCACCTTTAAAACGTCTTTTTAGAGAAGGTGATTTTCTAAGTCGTAAAACCGTCAACCTAGAAGTGGATTTGCATTATACATTGTGTGTGTTAATTACATATTTTTGTTTTCAGTAAACGGGAGACCAAGAGTTCTGAAGGTAAGCCCGTGCATTATTCTTGGTGGTGGCAGCGTATTGAGGTGTAACGTGATGTTTTTTTAAGGGCCCTGTGTGTGGGGAGGCGAGTCAGCAGGAAAATCTGGATGTATGAACCACTTCACATACACAAGTCACATGCACACAGGTGTGGCATATCTGGCAACACATTATACAAGACCAACTTATCAGGACACTTGCCTCCAAGTAAGACACTTTCAACAGGAACTCCCAGTCTGGCCTCTCTTCAATTTCCTTAAAAAGAGACCTGATAACCCTGGGGATGACCCCAACCGCGAGCTCATCCGAATGATCTTGAGAGTACGCTCCCCCCATCGAGAAAGTCTTCCCAGACCCGGTCTGCCCATACGCCAGCACCGTGGCATTGTACCCTGCAGGGAGGCACGGTGTAAAAATGTAAGCATTTTTCTAGCGACTTCACTCCCCGAGACCAACTTTCCACCCGACATAAGGAGTTACAAGGAGCAAAAATCACGTCCCCTACTGATCTTTTGGGGCAGTGGCCAAGCAGTGACTAAATTTAGGTTGGCAGCTGAATCTCAGTTTACCAGCTATCAGTTAATCTGTCATCTTCAGGATGTCAGATAAGGTTTTGTAACCTGTCTGCTGTCAGCCAAGAGGCTTCCTAGGGGACACATCAACCAAGGCTGAAGGGACACTAGTAGCATTTACTGCCAGCATGAAGCTTGTGGCTTTATCCCAGATGTAACAATAGGACATAGCACTTACCTTCAAATAGCCCTTTAATGAGAGGCGCAACAGCAGTGTTGAACACCTCCTCTTGCTCAGCAGATGGGTCGAAAACATAATCGTAGGTGAAGGATTTCTCATTACCTACAATGACCTGGTAAGAAGAAGCGGTGTCAACGCGCGCGGCGGGAGGTGTCAACGCGCGCGGCGGGAGGTGTCAACGCGCGCGGCGGGAGGTGTCAACGCGCGCGGCGGGAGGTGTCAACGCGCGCGGCGGGAGGTGTCAACGCGCGCGGCGGGAGGTGTCAACGCGCGCGGCGGGAGGTGTCAACGCGCGCGGCGGGAGGTGTCAACGCGCGCGGCGGGAGGTGTCAACGCGCGCGGCGGGAGGTGTCAACGCGCGCGGCGGGAGGTGTCAACGCGCGGCGGGAGAAGCAGTGTCTGTGATCACAAGGAGGCTTCGTGAAGCCCAAATATCATGGCACAAACCTGCTGTTCGCCGGGCACAAAGGTGAGGCATGTCTTGCAGCCATCATTTATCTCCTTGGGTACCAGGGGCCGGCAGCGCAGAGCGACCTTGACTGGGATGCCCTCATCCTTCCCCATGTTACCACCAACAGTTCCTAAAAGATGATGCCGGGTGGGAAATCAGACCAGGACCACCGCACACGCTCTGTGGGGACAATTACAGAGGCTTAAAACAGCATTTTGCTTAACAAAAAAATTCATGGGCTGGTATGTAGACGATACTACAAGAGGCTCCGGGATACCCCGGCCAGTCTTCATAAATTACTCCACAATTTACAAAACTAGGCGGCAAAGTTATATATATAAAAAAATATTTAAGTAAATCGTGAAAACATTTGGCAGGCTGAGAAACTAAAGAACATAACACTAAAAAAAAGGGTGCTGTGCTGGGGGGAGGGGAGCGTGGGGTATTGTCCTCGTGGGGCAGAGGGTGTATACACTGTATGGGGTGAGAGGGGGCTGTATAAGTGAGACGGGGGGGGCAGAGGGTGTATGGGGTGAGGAGGGTGGATAAGTGAGAAGATGCTGGGGGGCAGAGGGTGTATGGGGTGAGAGGGGGCTGTATAGGTGAGAAGGTGGGGGGCAGAGGGTGTATGGGGTGAAAGGGGACTGTATAAGTGAGAAGGAGCTGGGGCAGAGTGTGTATGGGGTGAGAGGGGGCTGTATAGGTGAGAAGGTGGGGGGACAGAGGGTGTATGGGGTGAGGGGGCTGTAGAAGTGAGAAGATGGGGGGACAGAGGGTGTATGGGGTGAGAGGGGGCTGTATAGGTGAGAAGGTGCTGGGGGGCAGAAGGTGTATGGGGTGAGAGGGGGCTGTATAAGTGAGAAGGTGCTGGGGGCAGAGGGTGTATGGGGTGAAAGGGGACTGTATAAGTGAGAAGGAGCTGGGGCAGAGTGTGTATGGGGTGAGAGGGGGCTGTATAGGTGAGAAGGTGGGGGGACAGAGGGTGTATGGGGTGAGGGGGCTGTAGAAGTGAGAAGATGGGGGGACAGAGGGTGTATGGGGTGAGAGGGGGCTGTATAGGTGAGGAGGTGCTGGGGGCAGAGGGTGTAAGGGGTGAGAGGGCTGTAGAAGTGAGAAGATGGGGGGGCAGAGGGTGTATGGGGTGAGAGGGGGCTGTATAGGTGAGAAGGTGGGGGGCAGAGGGTGTATGGGGTGAGAGGGGGCTGTATAGGTGAGAAGGTGGGGGGCAGAGGGTGTATGGGGTGAGAGGGGGCTGTATAGGTGAGAAGGTGGGGGGGGCAGAGGGTGTATGGGGTGAGAGGAGGGTATATAAGTGAGAAGGTGCTGGGGGGCAGAGGGTGTATGGGGTGAGAGGGGGCTGTATAGGTGAGAAGGTGCTGGGGGGCAGAGGGTGTATGGGGTGAGAGGTCTGTAGAAGTGAGGTGGGGGAGCAGAGGATGTATGGGGTGAGAGGGGGTGTATAGGTGAGAAGGTGGGGGGCAGAGGGTGTATGGGGTGAGAGGGGGCTGTATAGGTGAGAAGGTGGGGGGGCAGAGGGTGTATGGGGTGAGAGGGGCCTGTATAAGTGATAAGGTGCTGGGGGGCAGAGGGTGTATGGGTTGAGAGGGGCCTGTATAAGTGATAAGGTGCTGGGGGGCAGAGGGTGTATGGGGTGAGAAGGGGCTGTATAAGTGAGAAGGTGCTGGGAGGCAGAGGGTGTATGGGGTGAGAGGGGGCTGTATACGTGAGAAGGTGCTGGGGGGCAGAGGGTGTATGGGGTGAGAGGGGGCGGTATAAGTGAGAAGGTGCTGGGGGGCAGAGGGTGTATGGGGTGAGAGGGGGCTGTATAAGTGAGAAGGTGCTTGGGGGCAGAGGGTGTATGGGGTGAGAGGGGGCTGTATATGTGAGAAGGTGGGGGGCAGAGGGTGAATGGGGTGAGAAGGGGCTGTATAAGTAATAAGGTGCTGGGGGGCAGAGGGTGTATGGGGTGAGAGGGGGCTGAATAAGTGAGAAGGTGCTGGGGGGCAGAGGGTGTATGGGGTGAGAGGGGGCTGTATAAGTGATAAGGTGCTGGGGGGCAGAGGGTGTATGGGGTGAGAGGGGGCTGTATAGGTGAGAAGGTGGGGGGCAGAGGGTGTATGGGGTGAGAGGGGGCTGTATAAGTGAGAAGGTGCTGGGGGGCAGAGGGTGTATGGGGTGAGGGGGTTGTATAAGTGAGACGGTGCTGGGGGGCAGAGGGTGTATGGGGTGAGAGGGGGCTGTATAAGTGAGATGGTGCTGGGGCAGAAGGGGGCTGTATAAGTGAGAAGGTGCTGGGGGCAGAGGGTGTATGGGGTGAGGGGGCAGTATAAGTGAGAAGGTGCTGGGGGGCAGAGGGTGTATGGGGTGAGGGGGCAGTATAAGTGAGAAGGTGCTGGGGGGCAGAGGGTGTATGGGGTGAGAGGGGGCTGTATAAGTGAGAATGAGCCGGGGTGCAGAGGGTGTATGGGGTGAGAGGGGGCTGTATAAGTGAGAAGGTGCTGGGGGGCAGAGGGTGTATGGGGTGAGAGGGGGCAGTATAAGTGAGAAGGTGCTGGGGGGCAGAGGGTGTATGGGGTGAGGGGGCATTATAAGTGAGAAGGTGCTGGGGGGCAGAGGGTGTATGGGGTGAGGGGGCAGTATAAGTGAGAAGGTGCTGGGGGCAGAGGGTGTATGGGGTGAGGGGGCTGTATAGGTGAGAAGGTGCTGGGGGGCAGAGGGTGTACGGGGTGAGAGGGCTGTAGAGAGGGGGGGTGAGAGGGCTGTAGAGAGGGGGGGCAGAGGGTGTATGGGGTGAGGGGGCTGTATAGGTGAGAGAGGGGGGCAGAGGGTGTATGGGGTGAGGGGGCTGTATAGGTGAGAGAGGGGGACAGAGGGTGTATGGGGTGAGGGGGCAGTATAAGTGAGAAGGTGCTGGGGGGCAGAGGGTGTATGGGGTGAGAGGGGGCTGTATAAGTGAGAATGAGCCGGGGTGCAGAGGGTGTATGGGGTGAGAGGGGGCTGTATAGGTGAGAATGAGCCGGGGTGCAGAGGGTGTATGGGGTGAGAGGGGGCAGTATAAGTGAGAAGGTGCTGGGGGGCAGAGGGTGTATGGGGTGAGAGGGGGCAGTATAAGTGAGAAGGTGCTGGGGGGCAGAGGGTGTATGGGGTGAGGGGGCATTATAAGTGAGAAGGTGCTGGGGGCAGAGGGTGTATGGGGTGAGGGGGCTGTATAGGTGAGAAGGTGCTGGGGGGCAGAGGGTGTATGGGGTGAGAGGGGGCAGTATAAGTGAGAAGGTGCTGGGGGGCAGAGGGTGTATGGGGTGAGGGGGCATTATAAGTGAGAAGGTGCTGGGGGCAGAGGGTGTATGGGGTGAGGGGGCAGTATAGGTGAGAAGGTGCTGGGGGGCAGAGGGTGTATGGGGTGAGAGGGCTGTAGAGAGGGGGGGCAGAGGGTGTATGGGGTGAGAGGGCTGTAGAGAGGGGGGGCGCAAGGCCACGGACAGTGCCACGGGAAAGCTGGCGCCGGCCCACACACGGGACAGGCGGTCTCAGCCTGAGCAGACACCGGGGACCCGCTGCGCCCGCCGCTGCACACACCCTCCCCCGGTATACAGCGGAACATACCACTGCACGCACCCTCCCCCAGTATACAGCGGAACATACCACTGCACGCATACTCCCCCGGTATACAGCGGAACATACCACTGCACGCACCCTCCCCCGGTATACAGCGGAACATACCACTGCACACCCCCTCCCCCGGTAAACAGCGGAACATACCACTGCACACCCCCTCCCCCGGTAAACAGCGGAACATACCGCGCCACACAGCTTCCCTCCCTCTGTATACCGCTCCGGGACCGGCCTATCTGCACCTCGCACAACCGCCGCGCTAACCGCCGACTTTCAAAAGTACTGACCAATCCCAAACGGAAGGCGTGTCAGAGAGCGGAGACGGGCAAACGCACGTTTTTCCTAGTGATTACGCGTGAAGCCCTCAGCGGCCATCTTTGTTAAGGGCGCCACAGAACCCGTGGAGAGAGAGAGGGGGGGCAGAGGGATCGATCGATCTGTGCCGGGTGATAGAAGGGAGGAGAGAGTGATGTTGGGTGATGTGAGATGGTTGTGATGTGAGATGGGGGGGATGTTGGGTGATGTGAGATGGGGGGGGGGATGTTGGGTGATGTGAGATGGGGGGGGGGTGTTGGGTGATGTGAGATGGGGGGGGGTTGGGTGATGTGAGATGGGGGGGGGGTTGGGTGATGTGAGATGGGGGGGGGGGTTGGGTGATGTGAGATGGGGGGGGGGGGTTGGGTGATGTGAGATGGGGGGGGGGGGTTGGGTGATGTGAGATGGGGGGGGGGTTGGGTGATGTGAGATGGGGGGGGGTTGGGTGATGTGAGATGGGGGGGGGGTTGGGTGATGTGAGATGGGGGGGGGTTGGGTGATGTGAGATGGGGGGGGGGGTTGGGTGATGTGAGATGGGGGGGGGGGTTGGGTGATGTGAGATGGGGGGGGGGGTTGGGTGATGTGAGATGGGGGGGATGTTGGGTGATGTGAGATGGGGGGATGTTGGGTGATGTGAGATGGGGGGTTGGGATGTTGGGTGATGTGAGATGGGGGGGTTGGGTGATGTGAGATGGGGGGGTTGGGTGATGTGAGATGGGGGGGGGTTGGGTGATGTGAGATGGGGGGTGATGTTGGGTGATGTGAGATGGGGGGGGATGTTGGGTGATGTGAGATGGGGGGGGGGGTTGGGTGATGTGAGATGGGGGGGGTTGGGTGATGTGAGATGGGGGGGGTTGGGTGATGTGAGATGGGGGGGTTGGGTGATGTGAGATGGGGGGGGGGTTGGGTGATGTGAGATGGGGGGGGGGTTGGGTGATGTGAGATGGGGGTGGTTGGGTGATGTGAGATGGGGGGGTTGGGTGATGTGAGATGGGGGGGGGGTTGGGTGATGTGAGATGGGGAGGGGTTGGGTTATGTGAGATGGGCGGGGGATTGGGTGATGTGAGATGGGGGGTTGGGTGATGTGAGATGGGGGGGGTTGGGTGATTTGAGATGCGGGGGGAGGGTTGGGTGATGTGAGATGCAGGGGGGGGGTTGGGTGATGTGAAATGCAGGGTGGGGGGTTGGGTGATGTGAGATGCAGGGGGGGAGGGTTGGGTGATGTGAGATGCAGGGGGGGTTGGGTGATGTGAGATGGGGTGGGTTGGGTGATGTGAGATGCGGGGGGGGTTGGGTGATGTGAGATGCGGGGGGGGTTGGGTGATGTGAGATGTGGGGGGGGGTTGGGTGATGTGAGATGCGGGGGGGGTTGGGTGATGTGAGATGTGGGGGGGGGTTGGGTGATGTGAGATACAGGGGGGGGTTGGGTGATGTGAGATGCAGGGGGGTGAGATGTTTAAACCAAAATCATTACAAAATATGTACACATTGTTTATTCAAAAATTTGAATTCATATTTATTACCCCTACTGCTTTACACGTCTATTTTGTGATTTACCCCTGTCCAACGTGTCATCCAGATGTGCGCAACCGTTTCAGCAAATACAAAATAAAATTAATGGTTGCGCAAACCGTGGGGCGCTGGATTTTTTGGGGGGGCTCCTTAAATTAAATGCCGGGGGTCGCTTGATGACTCTGCAACTCAACTTAGGCTTGGGCCTTAAGGCAGTGTTCGCATCCATGTGGCGTGCGGGTGCGTCCGCGCGGAAGAAGGCGCGCGTTGCTCAAGAAATCAGTTCCAACGTGATGTCACTGGCACACCCCTAGACACGGCCACGGGGCGCGTAACACGTCCGAAAAATGCACCCGCTTCAAGCAAGTGACGTCACGGCCGCGCACGCCTCCGCACGGGCAAAGGCACCATGGCTCCAGTTTAAGCGCTCCGTCGCTAGTTCTACTCACAATTTTCCTGTCTTCAGGAAAAACTGAGCATGCAGCGCAGCGGCCACCCCTAGCAGCGGGCCTGGCCCCATTGAGGGGCAGCTCTTGTCCCCGCAGGTGCTGCAGTAGCCAGCAGGGACCAAGCCTAAGGGCTGTTCTATAATGTGTGGGGCCGTGCGCGCGAGCGTGCCTGTGCGAACGCGCGTGTACGTGCCGCACGCTTTTTGTGGGTATACAGTCCGTGCTGCCGGGACCGACAGGCAGGGAAGGTACTGTGTGTATGTGTGTGTGTATATGTGTGTATGTATATGTGTGTATATGTTGTATGCTCTTTGGGGCGGTGTAGAGGGAGAAAGGGGGTGGCCCGGTATTAAAGGGGTTGCACCCCATATGGCCATCCCCTGACCTCACCAGAGAGACAAGGGGTTAACTGGACTGCGGTCCCGGGATGAGGTTTGCACTTTGTTGTACCTTGAAAATGTATGTTCCCCTGTTCCCATGTTTCATTATAAGCATGTAATTTAATGTTTTAAAGTGCATTTCTGTATCTCCAGTTCTGGAGGTCGCAGAGAGTTCATATTTGGCCAATATGTGGAGTCACTGTAGGCATTAAAAACTGGCAAAGGTCGACCCACTGAGCACACCAGAATGGAACTTATTAATATGTGTAGATATTAAAGTGTATATGTATTTTATTTTTGGATCTGTTCTGAAAATGCAGACACCATTTGCTAGGCTAATAAGTCATGAAGGGCAGACGGCTAAGTAGCCTAAACACGGTGACCAAAAAGTAACTGCCTTGATTGTTACCCAATCTCTAGGGATTAAATATTAGTCAATCAACAAATTCTGCCAGTCTAATTGTTACCTGAGGGCATGGGTTAGTCTGTTAGTCTGTGTCTCCACATTAGAGAGTGAATACAGATAATTGTTCACCAATAGGCTGTGTTCAATGTTAAGAATAGGGTTGCACAGGTATATAAACTGTGTCAACCCTACAGTTTTTAGTTGTGCTTCTGATACCATCTTGAATGTCACTGGATTGCTGGAGTTGTGCTTCTGATACCATCTTGAATATCACTGGACTGCTGGAGAATTGCTATTGGATACTTCTCCATTCCCCAACCCTAAGTAAGTGTTATCTTCTTGCCTGTTAATTGTACTATATTGCTGTGTTCACCTTATTTAAGGAATAAATTATATTTTATTATATCTAAGCCTCGTTCAGTTCAACCCAGATATTTGGTGTTCATTATATCTTGTCATAAGCTACCGTGACAGGCGGGGATTTCCTTTCCCATTGTCTGATTTTTGCTGTACTTATTGTATTATTATAATTCCCTGTACTGCATTCTTTGTGAAGCGCTGAGTACACTTTTGGCGCTATATAAATAAAGACATACAATATGTGTGTATATGTATGCATGTGTAAATTATTATTTAAAAAAAAACATTTGTAAAAATAAAATATTTATTAACATTGTGCAGACACACACATACAGGCATACCCCGCATTAACGTACGCAATGGGTCCAGAGCATGTATGTAAAGCAAAAATGTACTTAAAGTGAAGCACTACCTTTTCCCCCACTTATCGATGCATGTACTGTACTGCAATCATATACGTGCATAACTGATGAAAATAACGCATGTGTAACAGGCTCTATAGTCTCCCCACTTGCGCACAGCTTCGGTACAGGTAGGGAGCTGGTATTGCTGTTCAGGACGTGCTGACAGGCGCATGCGCGAGCTGCCGTTTGCCTATTGGGCGATATGTCCTTACTCGCGAGTGTACTTGAAGTGAGTGTCCTTAAACCGGGGTATGCCTGTACATACATACACACACACACTTCAGCGGCGGGAGGAGCGCAAAATCTTTATTTTCCTACTCGTCCCCCCCTATCAGCCGGCTGCACGCTCACTGCCGTGCGCGGTCCTATTATAGAAAGGCTGGCTAACCTCAGCCATCTATAATTGCAGCGCGCGCACTATAGAACAGCCCTAAGGCCTCGGACATAGTGACTTCTCCCGTGAAGAGGTGCTTTCCCTGGCCATACTAGACCTGGCATGCCTGGGAGCGTCACGGAGCTGGTTCGCCCTCATTGGGCGAACCACTCACGTGACCGGCCTGTCGCGCCAAGAAATCAGCTTGAACTGATTTGTTGCGCAATGCACGCCCTGTCCTGCATAGCGCGCATGGTCCCGCACGCCGCATGGACAGGAACACTTAAGGCAGTCAGTTCGCTCGTCCGCACAGTCTGCGGCACCATGTCCGAGGCCTAAGCGGCCAGGGTGACGCGAGCATGCGCTCACGCAGGCCGCTATGAAACACATTGCATCAATGTGTGTGGCCAGCGTGAGCGAGCGCCTGCGCATGCTTGGCAAGCAAAATTGAATTTGCCTCTCGCTGGCGCGTCACATGAGCAGTTCGCCCCAATGAGTGCGAACCATCTCCGTGTCGTCATGGCTGCGCCCCCCGACACGCTCCCCAACCCCCTCCCCCCCCCGCGCGCGTGCAGCTAGCCGGCCACAAATCTCCTGGACGAGCAGGGAGTGTGACACGAACGAGCGCCAGCGCGCACGCTCCCTACCTGGGTGCAGCCTTAGGCTAAGATCCCGCTGGAGGCTGCTGCACACGCGCTTGGCGGTGCGTGCAACGCGGAAAACCGTGATTTGCGGTCTGTAAGGCGCGATAAGTGGCGCGCGGGGGTGGTGGCTTAGCATAATGGCTTTATTGCCAGTATTCACTTGTCTCCGGCTGAGTCTTCTGGTATGGAGTACTACAGCCTCTGCATTTAGCCGCCAAAAGACCCTTTGCTGCAGCCGCTCCGGCAAAGTGAGAAAGAAAAGCAGATGAACAATAATAATAATAAAACATATTTTTCAGTATTTTCTATCAATATCTCTTGCCTGCTTTATTTACATGAGTAGCTGTGTGTGTTCTTCTGCCATACCATCATTATTTGACATTTCCAACTCAGGAGAAAAGCCAGACTCTGGCGATCTCCCCTCTTGATTGGCCCACAGCGCCACCGCACGGGATCATAATCTTGTTGTATCCCCTTCTGGCTGACGCACCACGGCGTGAAGAGGGACAACAAGCGAAGAGACCCCGGGGCCTGCTAGAAAGGAGGTGAGGGACACCTTCAGCAGCGGGGACCTAGCCTTAGGCCACGGCCCCGGTGTCGGCGCTGCGCGCTGTAATCTCCGGTCTGTGGCTGAGCTGCAGGAGAATTGCCGCCGGATGCCGGGAGACGCCGCCGCTGCACCATGGCACCAAGTAAGGGATTTTTTTCCCTCCGGGTTGGCCTTCAGTGGAAGGTGGCAACCCTGGCAAAATAAGAAACAAGAGGATTGGCGCCTACAACAGTATAATGTAACAGAAATCACACTACACCAAGCATGTCAAACTCAAAGGCTAACACGGGCCAAATAAACAAGGTTTAAGTTTATGTGGGTCGCAAAAAAACAAAAACTTAAATTTTCATAGAAACGTAGGTTTATTTTGAAAAGTACAGTGTGTGTGTGTGTGTGTGTGTGTGTGTGTGTGTGTGTGTGTGTGTGTGTGTGTGTGTGTGTGTGTGTGTGTGTGTGTGTGTGTGTGTGTGTGTGTGTGTGTGTGTGTGTGTGTGTGTGTGTGTGTGTGTGTGTGTGTGTGTTGACCTCACTAACCGAACCAAAAAAAAAAGCCAGACGTGAATGACTTCTGAACCCATTAACCAGTGTCAGGATGCCCCCTCTTAACAATTTCCAAGGCAGCAATCCCGCCTGGGATCGTACCTGATCCGCAGTCCCCCTCAAGGTACTATACTGCAGGGGAGGTGTTCCCTACCTGTCTTCTGATGTCTCCCGTGTGAAACGAGAGTCAAATCTGGAAGAAAGCAGAATAGGTTATTTCGGTGTAGGTATAGTGCAGTTAAGATAAAATAGAGAGAGTGGGTGAGGGTGACAGACAGAGAGAGGGTGGAAGAGAGAGAGGGTGGGAGAGAGAAGAGGGTGGGAGAAAGAGAGGGTGGGGGTGGGAGAGAGAGAGGGTGGGTGGGGGTAGGAGAGAGAGGGTGGGGGTGGGAGAGAGAGGGTGGGGGTGGGAGAGAGAGGGTGGTTGACTGACTCACCGGGCCTGTTGGCGGCCCTGTCCCTCATTCTCTCTCTACTTTCCCCCCATTTTCTCTCACCCTCTCCCATTGTCTCCTCACACACAGCCACTGATATACACACACACAGCCACAGATACACACTCTCCCCCACCACACACACACTCTCCTCCCCCCACACACACACTCTCCCCCCCCCCCCCACACACACACTCTCCTCCCCACCGCCCGCCAGCGATCGCGCACCACCACTGCCCACCCCCACGCCCATCTCTTGCACCATGCGGACCAGGGGCAAAGGGAGCACCGAGGGTGCAAGGGGGGGGCGCCAAGGGGTGAGCGTCAAAGGGGGTGAGCGTCAAAGGGGGTGAGCGGCAAGGGGGGTGAGCGCCAAAGGGGGTGAGCGCCAAAGGGGGTGAGCGGCAAGGGGGGTGAGCGGCAAAGGGGGTGAGCGCCTCTGCCCCGGGTCACTGTGGCTGCCCGCCCGGCGGGGGACACCTCGCAGCAGGCAAAGGAGCCAGGAGTGGGAAGGCAGAGACACACTCACTGTGTGCTCTGCACAAAGCGGAAGCCCCGCCCCCAGCTTCCTCTGACCTGCCTGCGACCAATCCCCTGCATCCCGGCCGGCATTCTAAGCCCCGCCTCCTTCATTCAAACCCATGTGGCCCTTCATCCAACCCCCTGGCAGCATTCACTCACACAGAGAATACTTACCAGCTGCCGCATCCTCCTCACCGCCGCCGTAACCAGGACACATTGGCTGGGCCGCACAGATACTTGTTGTGGGCCGCATGCGGCCCGCGGGCCGCGAGTTTGACATGCTTGCACTACACATATCCTTTAAGGATTACAGCAGGGTGATAATGCCCCCCAGTGGTAGGTAATAAGAGTGCACTATAGCAGTAACAAATAAAATACACCATAATAACCGACAATCACCATAATAGGCGCTACTGTATAGTATTAAATTACCACAAAAACGTCCCACTCAACCTTCATTAGAAAAAGAGTCTTCTCTTTGTTCCGTGCAGATAGTTGTAGCGCGGGATGTGAGTATAACAAGTGTGTCACACTCTAAGATGTAGGTGTGTAGATTGAATCCAGCCTTGCCTGGAATAACATCTAGGATCAAACGCTGTGTGGGTATACTTGAAATAGAAGAGAGGGAAAAACCACATTCTGCAGACTATCTGCACGCAATTTAATGACATAATTAAAAAACCCTCCAAAATTCGCACTTACAATTAGTGCAATAAATCAGGTCACATAAGGCCACGGCCCCGCTGTCTGCGCTGCACGCACGCCTGCCCCGCTGTCTGCGCTGCACGCACGCCTGCCCCGCTGTCTGCGCTGCACGCACGCCTGCCCCGCTGTCTGCGCTGCACGCACGCCTGCCCCGCTGTCTGCGCTGCACGCACGCCTGCCCCGCTGTCTGCGCTGCACGCACGCCTGCCCCGCTGTCTGCGCTGCACGCACGCCTGCCAGGCTGGCGGCGCTTGCAGCTGAGTTCCCTGGTCTGCAGTGAGCTGCAGGGGGAAAGACAGGAGGGATGTGACGGGGCGCGGCCATGACGTCACCCGGCAGGTTCGCCCTCATTGGCTGAACCGCCGGGGGCGTGGCCTAGCGCTCTGTCGCTAGTATTGAGCTCGATTTTCGTGTCGGCAGGAAAAACTGTCCGCGCAGCGCGGCGGCCACCCGCTGCAGTGGGCTCAGCCCCATTGAAGGGCGGCTCTTGTCCCCGCCATAGCGGGCGTGCAGCAGGCAGCGGGGACCTGGCGTAAGATACAATATTGAAGCCACGGTGATCTCGCCGCCCCTCTGGTATGGTTCAGATGAACACGGATGCCGGGCTGGTGCTGCATCCTATAGCGGCCGATGGGAGCCAAAAACTCTACTGCGCGGTGTTCTCTCTATTCTGACTGGGTAGTGACAACCTCCACTCTCTTCTTGGATTCCACGCGTTTCGTTTGGTAAGACAAACTTCATCAGGAATCCTATTCTCCTGGGGTTTTTTTTGCATCTAACGCATCCCGCTCCTTCATCCCGTTCTACAACCCTGGCCTAAGCGCCTTACGGCACATGCACCCGTTTCAGCCGCGACCTGTGCTTTCAGAGCAGAACAGGAGATCTGAGGTTGGCGTGGCAGGGGCGCGGCCATGATGTCACACGGTTGGTTCGCCCTCATTGGCTGACCCACCGCCGTGACGTGGCCAATGCTCGGCCGCTGCTCCTAAAGACACAAATCTTGTCTTTTGGCCAAGTCAGTCATGCATCGCGGCTTGTGCGCCCATGCACACACCGACTGGGGCATGCCCCATAGAGGGCTCTGCCATGTGTGCGGCGCGCACGCCATCGCACGCGCCGAAGCGGCCACTGGGGACCTGGCCTTACCGAGGTTCAGACAGCTTCAGTTCACAACAGATGTCAGATGACCCTGCTGCGTCATTTGACACTGACAGGAAGGTAAATGGGGTGCGAGCACTGAGGGAGTGGAGGTAGGGGGGCGCAGCAGCAGAAGTTTGCGCACCCCTGGACTAGGGGACGGGCATGGGGGGGGGGCCTTTGTGACTCCCTTGAAATACTTAGGTATCGTCCCCGGTAGCCGTGGCCGCCGCTGCGACAGTGTGCGCGGTGCACACAAGGTACGGACCTCTATTGGGCCAGCCCCAGTAGCTGCCGGCGCGTGCCAGCACAATGCGGGATGCGCCACCGCCTTTCCCAAAAGACAAGAATTTGGTCCACGTCACGGCGGCGGTTCAGCCAATGAGGGCGAACCAGCCGCGTGAAGACCATCAGATCGCTCGGCTGGAGGGGGAGAGCGCCGGGAGGTGCTCTGTCGCGCGTACTGGGGCCGTAGCCTTATGTTTCTTGAAGGGAAGTGCTTGAGGGTCTGTGATACATTTGTATGTCTGCTTTTGTGATGCTGACTTGTTTTCAAACTAGCTGTTAAGCTTGTGGCAGTTTTACTACTTGATGTAGTGCCAGTGTGATTAACTTCTAGAATTTTTTTTGTTTTATGATTCCAGAACCAGGGCAAATAATGGAAATTTGATTTAAACAGAAAATCTACAAAACATATTTGTGTTGCAAATATGCCTCGATAAGCAAATTGCATCATCAAATTGCATCATCGTTTTACTTTTAGGTTCTGAGATATGCCACAGTGAAACTAAAGAAAGTTATGCAATTGTGCAATACTTTTGAAGGCTTCATTATATTTCTGTGTCAATTAAAAACTTGGGTTAAACTATCTTCACTCTCATTGGTTCACAATCAACCATGTGACGCCGTCGCCGCATGAAAAGACACATTTTCTTGTCTTGCCTACATCCGGTCGCGCCATCGCACTTTGTGCATGCGCGCACACACACTGACTGGGGCCAGCTCCAGAGAGGGCCGTCTCCTGTTCGCGCCTCGCACGCCGTTTGCGATCACTGGGACCGGGGCTTTAGCCAGAGCAGCGCAGAGGAATACAAACCAGGAGAGAAGAGAGACAAGAGGAAAGAGAATAGAAAAGAGATGAGAGGAGAAAAGAGAGGAGAAGGGAGAAAAGAGAGGAGAAAAGAGTTCACAGTATGAATCCTTCTTATCTATGCAATGAAAATAAAAAAAGGAACTTCTGGCTCACCTCAATAAAAACCTGGATACTTTGTTTAGAAGATAAGATCGCAAATACAGAAGCACCTCGTGGTGTGCTACATTGTAATCAATAAGAATGAAAAAAATGTTTCTGTGACCTCCGTTGTCAGCTGTTGGCGTATTGCTGGAGCTTCGGGGGGGAATCCCACACTAGCGCTCTGCGATGATGTCACAGCGGAAGCCGGGCGGTCTGGGACTGCTCTGTACTGAGCTGTGTCCAGTGTTTCCACTTTCAAACTTCAGATTTCTTGGTCCATACCCTAAACTTCAGATTTCCTGGTCCATACCCTAAACTTCAGATTTCCTGGTCCATACCCTAAACTTCAGTTTTCCTGGTCCATACCCTAAACTTCAGATTTCCTGGTCCATACCCTAAACTTCAGATTTTCTGGTCAAGAGGTCAAATTTCCCGGTCCAAAAACATACTTAAAATTCGATGAGACGTAGATTTAACAGTAGTTTTAACTTGTAGTAGGACAAGAGATGTGTGGTTTTTGTTTTGCTTTCTATCTGCTATTCTGCAGGTAATAACTGTGCTGCAGTCAGTGTGCGAGTCTGTGTGTGTGTTACACAATGTATGTGTTTGTATGTATCCCTTAAGTGCTGGATAACTTAAAGTGACATGTAAGTGCTAGCACCCATCTCATCATAGTGATATATAATAAATATATCCTAGGCCGTAGCCACGACTGTGGTGCATGTTGCTTTGGTAGTGGAGTACTAATTCTGTGCCGCCAGAACAAGCTAGGTAGGGCTGCAAAAAAATGCAGCTTGCCGCAGAGGTGACCTGGCATTGCATCCATACAAGCGTGTTGAGAATAAAACCTCCTTAGCCAGGCAATATAGCTTAACCCCGTTATAGTGCGATCTGCTACAACGCGGATCCGCTTATAACGCGGTCTGAGCGTGGTTTCTGATTTAGAACACCTACCTTTCTTAATTCCACTGGCACTCCCGCGGCTGAGGACGCGACCCAGCTCCTCTGACACACACGTGACTGAGCCGGAACCGGCGCTGCGTGAATGAGGTCAGCTGTTGTTGGCTTTTTTTTTCTATTCTAGCCAATTCTTTATTGCTAACGGACAACATCGAATATTAAGAATTATCTTGTATTTTTTACCACCTATTCCCTGTTTGCTTTTAGCTTCCAAGCTGTTCCAGCACTGGCAGTTAAATTATTCACAACCAGCCATTTCTGTATTGATTAAGCTAGTATATTTAGCTCTTACTCCTGGAATTTCTACATTACTGTATGAAAGGAAAATCCATTATTTCCTTCCCCTGGCTTCAGAACCAAAAGGAACCTATTCTCTGTAGAGAAAACTGAAGCCTTGTGACCGGACACACTATCTGCACCTGTTTGCAGCAGACTTCCCAGGAAGCTTTCACGCCCTGCAACTGTTATCTTCGATCTTTGATGAACCTTATCAGGCCTGGGAGACGAACAAAATGAAACGTAACGCACGCCAGGTTTCAAATCCTTTGTCTCAATTTATTACTCATAGGGTAATGATTTTTATACAGAAAGAAAAAAGATATTAGTTAGAGGCGTAACATAGGCGTATCATAGGCGTGACATAGGCGTATACTAGGTGTGTCTTGGGCGTAGCTTTAATTAGAGGCGTGATTTAGGGGCAGGACATATTAGTGGCGTGACTTTTGAGACGTGTCCCTTTTCAATACAAGCAATGTTCTGAATACATAGCTTATTAATTGTCTGTTATCAAAAGAGACCTTGAGTCTTAGCAACTTTATTTCACTACCTTGCTTCTTGCAGAGAACCATTCTATTATATTCTACTAAAACACCAGGAAAATGACCTCACAAAAGTATCTAGTAATATCCTGGCCAGGGAGAATGAAATGCAATTTAGCAGAGAAACTGAGTGCATTCAGGAATTATATTTCAGCAAAAGGCTGACTACAGAATCTTAACTAGTTATGACCAGACAAAATGGAAGCTTAACATGAGTGCACATTCTGGGCCTGACATATTGGTCCTAACAATTCCCTCCTTTTTGTTCTCTAATAGAACAAATACCCTTACTAGGTACGCTTCTCTAGGACTATGGCCTTATGGGGACCAATAGTATCATAGACTCTGTTCATGGCCACATATGAATTATTAGTTGCATACATGGCGTGAGATGAAACTGAAGGTTTCCTTGAGACAAATGAAAGCATTGCACACTTAGCACAGTGAAAAATAACAAAAATTGCTGCGATTATACTAATCACTACAATAAAACCATAGAGAATTTTCATACCCAATTCTCCGATCCAACTAGTGAGTCCTGACATCCAATTTAAGCTAAGGCCTGAGGATTCTTTACGCATCCTTGCCTGAATTTCCTGTAACTTATCCATATCTTTATGAATAGCGCCAGACTCGTCTTCAATATAGGCACAGCACTTCTGTCCTACAAGTTTACAAACACCTCCTTGTGAGGCTAGCAGATAATCAAGAGCCATTCTATTCTGTAATAATACTGTTCGGATCTGCTCTTGTTCATTAGTCAGACGGATAATAGCATCACTTGTCTGATTAAGAGCATCATTAATATTTACCATAACATCACTCAATTTTAGAACAGAGATCCAGAACACCTAAACTAGGTATAAAAACCCCAACTGCAATGCGGGTTGAACTAATGGTCCTGGTCAGATCTTTTCGATTTCTCAGCTTCCCTTGGGGTAACGTGTCAGATACATAGAAAGTGGTAAGAATGAAACCCAGATAACAAAGGGCAGTGTGATTGCAGGGTACAATCTTAGTGGCCCACATGCCACACAACTAATAGAGAGATATATATATCATTAAATATGTCTATAGATTAGAATATGTCACATAATCTAAGGGTCAGCTATTTGTGAGAATTGGTGTGGGCTAATTTCTGCTAAGAGCGACTGCACAAACATTCTTCTTGCACACATCTTTCATACTGCATTTACTCAGAATGGCAAAACGGACCAAGATGGCTGCTATGGTCAAAATGGCTGACTTGTGATCCTTTCCTTGTGGTTGACTCACGTCCCTTTGTGACCTCCCACCTTCCTCATATCCAGTCTTCTCAGTCCCCCCATATCCTTAAGAGACAGTCTATTTAAAGAACAGAACAGTTAACCATTTCATAGTCCTGATGGACCAAGATGTCCAAGTTGTGCATAACTGCATTCCTTTCTTTTCCGGCCATTATATCAGCCCCGTTGATTTCTTCTTTGGTCTTTTCTTCTGGGGGACTGGCGACATCATCACCGCAGAGAGGCATAGCGTCGGTGGGGGTTGCAACGCACTTCTGGATCAGAGTTTTGCTGTACTTAATACATAGAGAGCAATGAGTAGGACAAACACACACATACAAAAACATTCGCTAGCTTCGCTCAAAGCAAATCAATCCAACCACCAAGTCCCCATGGTCCCTAAATCCTGGATAAAATACATAACATTGCGCTTTAACTAGGGCGCATACATGCCCCTCCTTTTGAGGCTAAAATATAGTCTAGAGCTATTTTTATTCTGTGGGGTCATTAATTTAAACTAAACCTATTCTTGGTTAAGTGAGTAAATGTCTGTGGCTGTATGATTTAGGATATCCCTGTAAACCTGTCATACAGTAACCCAACTCCTACATTTGGGAATAAATTCCTTGAAACTTATTCTTCCCATAGACTACTTTTTAGCACTTGTGTATTGGGTTAATTTCTTCTGTTTCTTACTCTACCTGTGAGCAATTAACATAACCGTGTGTTTGACTGATAAAGCATTCTCCCACCAGGATATCATTCTGCAGGGAAATCCAAACAAAATAAACAAAGTTAAACAAATAATACCTTATACTATTTTGTCATCCTTATGGGACGCCACTTACACAAACATAATGGAGCATACATTGTAACTGAAAAATAATAAAAACCTGTAAAAATAAAAAGTTCAAAGTTCGTGTGTTGAGGCCTGGACATTTTTGCCTATAACCTTTCTCCCTTGATTAGTGGTCAGAGAGTATTGTGTCCATCAAAACACTTATTTGCAGGTGCTATGTCTTTGTCTTTATTAGCTGTTTGTGCTTAGACTGGCACTATTTTGACGTGCGTGATGTGTATCCATGATGATAAGAAATTTTTACTGCAATGCTGGTGATGAGTAGCATTTAAATGGCATTTTCATCTGGGATGAAGAGCGTGCTTGCGTAGAAAATGCTTGACCATTAACCCGTCTTGCGTAGGTGCACTTTCAGCTTTAACCTGTGCCTAGAAAGACTCAAAAATATATATTAGTTGCATGCAATACTTATTAATTGTTTTATTACCAATAACATGGTCCTTAATTAGTTACTTTGAACTACTGATGGTCATAACTCATCCCATAAGTGTCTCATAGGGAGAGAATTTATACCTAGAAATAAATTCTTATATTAATATGGTTACTACTATTATTAGCATCCGCAATATTAAACAGAGATATTCCCTATTAACGCTCCTCAAATTTTAAACTAAGCAACCAATATGGACTTGACTTTGCTACAATCCAAGTTCCTAAAACTTGGTACCTCAGCCTTTGCCAAACCAATTGCTTCCATAATCAATTCTATCCTGTCTGCAGGCCATATCCCTAAGACCTGAAAAACTGCTAGAGTTGTCCCAATCTTCAAAAATGGGGACAAAAACACTGTCTCAAACTACAAATCAATCTCTCTTCTCCCAATACACACTTACTCTCATTCATACCTAACTGCCATCTGCCATTTTCTCTGATACAAATGGTGTCAACCTTTTAGTCATTTAATACTAACTAACCTTAAAACTCGTCCCACAAATCAAGCATCCCAACAGCCTGCACTCATGGCTATTGTCCCACATCCACAGTCACTCCTGGCTTTCACTTCAAACACTCCACTGTAACTATTCTGCTAAAAAAAAATGTGAAATGCCCTGTATATAATATATACCCTGTTCACTTATGCAATTACACTTGCAATAATATATCCCCTGTCCTTTAACTCTATTTCCAGGACATACCCAAAAACAAATAAATGGTTACAAAATGATAAATTTGGCACATATCATATATCCCTCAACATAGGGACGGCTTGCTACCTGCTTTGCTGTGACATCTGCAAAGGTATTATTATTTACCAGGGGCCTGTCAGCTCTTGGAGTTAACATTGCTATAATAAATTCTGAACCTGCTGTGCATTGTGTATCATTTACAACATATCAATTTCTTGACCCTCTATAGGGATTTCAGAAAGACCTTCAATAACCTATGTATGTATCTCCCCTCTTTTGTTCATATATTATCTATATATGTGAACAAAAATACAAAAATACAAAAAAATTATGAAAACAGGTTGCTTTGATATATAGCAATATTAAACTGGTAAATAGATTTGTATGTGTTGTGACTACAAAATTATTTACTGCTTGTGTTAAAAGAAAAAGCCTGCAGTAGGTCTTTTAACAACTGTGGCATTTACAATATAAGAAAAAATCCTGAAATCCTGAACAAAAGATTTCCTTTTAAAATAGACAAATAATTTTGAACTCTTTGCAAAGTGCTGAGCACACGGCCAGCATTAACTTTAAAAGACACTCTGACTTTAAAAAGAAAAAATAATAATTTTCAAAGCGCCTTTTTTTTTTTTTTTCTTCTGGGAAAACAGCCAGAAATTTCACAGTACAGATAACGGGTTTCGCTGTCTAATTCATATTAACTGCTGGATTGTAAGGGGATTGTAATATTAGTTTTAATGTTAAATATGAAGCTTTCCACGCTGTCCTAAAACTGCATTTTGTATGGTCTTTTAAAAATTAAATAACGGGAATATTTCAAATTACTTATAAACACCAAGTCTATGCCAACAAGAGCATGCAACATTCTTTCACTCATTCCCCTGAATGCCTTCTGCAAGAAATCTCATATTCCTGCAAACTTCCATCAATACAATTGCTATCCCGTTTTAACTATGCCCTCTCTTAAACTAAACAAAATATCTTCAAACATGCAACAGTTATACCATGACTAAAAAAACAGCAAGCTTGACCCTACCTGTCTTGTATGGCTTCTACACTGCTTATTTAACGGAGACAATTCTCGCTAAAATAACTGACCTCCATGCTGCTAAAGGCAGATATCATCACACTCCGCTCACACCACGGACACCCTCCTTTTGAAGCGCTATGTACATTAATGGCGTTATATACATATATAACACAATATATTAATTCAAACAGTGCTTATGAGCTCTTACAAGCATTTTAAACAAAAACATCTTAATCCTGTAGAAATAAAATTGAAATGTGTTATCTTACTGCTTTACGGAAAAGAAGACAGTTCTACATTACCTTGTTCTCATGATTAAACTGCTTAAGCACAGCTAGTTAATTTTAATGTGAATGCTTCGCATTCTTTAAACTGTAAGAGAGAGGCTGTGCCCCTCCTTTTATTAAGATAGAAATACCGCAAACGAAAAGAAATGTGTCCGGTTTAAAAAGTATCCGCCTGGCCAGGACGAATAAACCTTTCAAACTATAACCAGGGACCGAGCTGAATATACTCCCCTTCCGTTGTGAGGTATTTCTCCCTTATTCGGTGTACACCTTTTTTTTTTAAAAAACCTTTTAAAATTTAGATTTCATCATGAGCAACTAATATTCATATTTTTTGTACAGATGTTAATAAGCATGACCTTCACACAAGAAATCATTCAGGAAAAAATTCATCAGGGTTACAAACAAACTCGGTAGCAGTGTTTTTTTTTTTTTTTTTTTTTACAGAGACTTTCACTCTGAGCCCCCACGGGCAAAGCAGCACTTCCCTGCTTCTGACTCTGATATGGGCACACTCTCTGCCAATGACCAAAACCACCACAATTAAAACAGACACCATTATTCTGCCGAGAACAACCTTCTGCATATTCTACAAAACGGGTAATGACTAGCTGTCTGAGCAACAAATTCCTCAGGAATCAGACCAGATTTACACTCGCATTTAAAATTTGTACATTCCTAGGCTTCCGTCCAGAGTCATTCTTACTCATGCAAACACCCATTAGTAGCTTAAAGAAAAACAGCTAAATTATGACAAATAATTGCAATATTTATACTTACACAATATACAATGGTCGTTCAGCTAGATCAGAGACAACAGTCCAGTCGTGCACAGAATTTACTGGACTCTTACCAAAAATTCTGTTTAAAAGGGCCTATCCCAATTCTTCAGTCACAATTTAGGTCTATTAAATTCCCAGAGGGGGTGAAGCATCATATATAAAAATTTACATATATACTCACCACCTTTGTGAATTTCCCACTTCTAGACACCAAAACTGAAAGGAAAATCCGTTATTTCCTTCCCCTGGCTTCAGAACCAAAAGGAACCTATTCTCTGTAGAGAAAACTGAAGCCTTGTGACCGGACACACTATCTGCACCTGTTTGCAGCAGACTTCCCAGGAAGCTTTCACGCCCTGCAACTGTTATCTTCGATCTTTGATGAACCTTATCAGGCCTGGGAGACGAACAAAATGAAACGTAACGCACGCCAGGTTTCAAATCCTTTGTCTCAATTTATTACTCATAGGGTAATGATTTTTATACAGAAAGAAAAAAGATATTAGTTAGGCGTAACATAGGCGTATCATAGGCGTGACATAGGCGTATACTAGGTGTGTCTTGGGCGTAGCTTTAATTAGAGGCGTGATTTAGGGGCAGGACATATTAGTGGCGTGACTTTTGAGACGTGTCCCTTTTCAATACAAGCAATGTTCTGAATACATAGCTTATTAATTGTCTGTTATCAAAAGAGACCTTGAGTCTTAGCAACTTTATTTCACTACCTTGCTTCTTGCAGAGAACCATTCTATTATATTCTACTAAAACACCAGGAAATTGACCTCACAAAAGTATCTAGTAATATCCTGGCCAGGGATAATGAAATGCAATTTAGCAGAGAAACTGAGTGCATTCAGGAATTATATTTCAGCAAAAGGCTGACTACAGAATCTTAACTAGTTATGACCAGACAAAATGGAAGCTTAACATGAGTGCACATTCTGGGCCTGACATATTGGTCCTAACACTGTACTTACTGGAAAGTAGGCTGCCTCGAACCTTGTCTCCAAATCGCTTCCGAAAAGAAGTTTAAAAAAATAAATGAAGTCTATCATTCTAACTGCAGAATATATTAAAATAATGACTTTATTTTAATGTGTTCTCTTTTTCCTTGTCAGACAGATCAAAGTGCTTTCACAGACAGCAGATAACACTTCAGTTTCAACCTGCTTTCCGGCTACAAACCACCCATGTACAATTTATGCCAGGAAAAAATAACTTCTGTATATACTTAGTGCAACACATTTTTTAAAGTTAAGCAAAATATGTCATGTCAAAAAAATGTATATTGACATGCTCAGTAGCATTCCTATGTGACACATATGCTTATATATATGTTGTGGTTATTTTGGGGGTCCAATATGAGCTTGTAGGTGTCCTGTATGTTTTACAATTCTTGTTCAGCTGGTCTTAGCTGATTGGAGGGTGGCAACCTCCTACCTAATTTAAGCTCACCCCCTCCCACATTTAAATGGTTAAAAGCTCACTCCATAGCATCTCCCACTCTCACGGGAACCTGCTTGCTTGCAGTATGATTGTGACAAATCTAATACAGTGCTTTTCCTGGTAATGTACAGGTTAATAAAAGCTTCAATCAGACTTAGAACTTTGCAACTAATTTTGACAGATTTATTATAAATCATTCTTCCTGGTAATGCACAGGTTATTAAGAATTTATATTAGTGTTAGGGACTCTTGAAATGTGGTCTGTCGTGCAGTGGCTCAGGGGCATACAACAATTTGGTCAAAATGTTAAACTAAAAGACCATTTTATTTAATAGATATCTATACATATATATTTAGGCACTGTACCGTGTATAAGTTTCGCTGGATGTGCACTGAGCTCTTTCTGCGTTTCATGTTCTGTCTCTGGTTTTAAAATCTCCTTTTCCTTGTCAGACAAAGTGCTTTCGCAGACAGCAGATCACACTTCAGTTTCAACCTGCTTTCCGGCTACAAACCACCCACGTACAATTTATGCCAGGAAAAAATAACTTCTGTATATACTTAGTGCAACACATTTTTTAAAGTTAAGCAAAATATGTCATGTCAGATCACATGGATTCCTAATAACCTGCGCTGATGAAATCGGGAATGAATGCTAATTAAAGAGGGGTACATGATGAAGGAATGGGAAAAGGCAGGGCAGAGGCAACAGGGAGCTCTGGTGGCTAGCAAACCAGCTGACCCTTTGTAACTGGGGAGTTATCCCTGTTCAGGTAATGTGCCTCTAATCCAGCAGTGTGGTGGTTAACTGCTGGTAGTCAATTAACAAACACCACCTGCCTGATTAGATTGCTTAGAAAAGCCTGTCTTTTGAGACAGGAAGTGAGACTCCTTAGCTCACACCTGAGCTGAACTTGGAGACAAAGCAGAGATTGTCCCTTACTCTCACAACTTGTGAGACTGACATGGGGACAGACATCTTGAGTCTACTGTACCAGAAGAGGCTGCTTGCAAGACACAGAGGAAACTTCTAAACCTGAATGCTGACAAATCCTGAAGAAAAGGTATCAACCAGGAACAGAGAAGATTTTCCCTCCAAACCACAAGGAACAGATAAGACTTTCATTTATAAGACTTTTTTTTATATCTGTTCATTTCATGCTATATGTTTGGGTATGGGAGACATGCTTATCTAAAGGTAATGGTGGATTGCATAGTATTTCACTAGAAATACTCCCAAGTGAATAGAAGCTTTGTTTACCCCTTGTTTGGATGGTTTCCTGATGTTAAGGAAACAGGCGCAATAAAAGCCTTTTTTAATTTCACTATAACCAGACTCCCTTGCATACCTCTGTGAGCGTCCGCCTACATATGGTGTCCGAAGTGGGACGAGAGGTGGTTCTTGAAGTTAAGGAACCCGCAGTTTGGCTGTGAAATTTTTTTATGCTTTTTGCCTACAAATAGTCTGAGCAACGTTAAAAAAAAAAAAAAAAATCTCATGCAGCAGAGATTAGAATTAAAGTGATACACACCACTGCACTGAAACTTACAAAACCACAGATGGACTCTGTTCCCCAATCCCAAGAGGAGAGAGAGAGAGACTGCTGAAGCAGGTAAACCTTATTTGCCTATCACAATAAGAAAGTGTAATATGGTCATTGAAATGGGGGGTTTGCCTTCCAGCCATAGTCAGGGTTCAAGAAGTGAGTTAGCCCTTGAAAGGGATAGGCATTTGTTGTTTTCAAATGTTTAGCTGAAGCAGTGAATACAGATGGTGACCCATGAACGGTACTGATTCTGCAATTAAAGGCTGCCACACCACATAGGACTACCACAGTTGGGGGTTCTAGCAAATACAGTGGCAACAGCTGCAATAGCGCCTCCTGAGGTCAGGAAAAAAACTACACATGAGAGCCCCAAAATGGAGGACAGGATGCAGCGTTCCTGTAATGAACCCTACCCCATGGAAGAGTGGCCCTTCCAGTCCAATAAGGAGGAAGACATCTCTTACGGGGAACCCGAACCGAGTCACACCCACAAAACACCCCAAGAATGGTGGGGGTGCCTGAACTCGGCACGAACAGAAAAGACCACTCTCTATGATGACGAATATGGTCGACAAGAGAAAAAGCGGGAGCAGCAGATCACCCAATATTTCTGTCAGCTAAAGCAACTGCAAGAAAAGCCTGGCGTATATAATGAAGCTGTTGAAGTATTAAATAAAGAAGGAGACCCCAGTATTCCTAATGGGACGGAGCCATCCAAAACAAAAAGGCGGAAAAAGAAAAGCGGTTCTTCACTTACCGTGGAAGGAACAGACACGTCCGCAGACCCTGTGGAGAAAAAGGGGGACCGAGATGCCCTGCAGCCTAGAGAAAATGGAGAACTCGTCCCGCGGATAACTCCGGTGCCAACAGTGAGGAACCCTCAACCAACCATCCCAGGGAACCGGAGCCGGAACCAGTGAGTGTCGATCCCTTGACCAGCCTGAGGATGCCCTGAAAAATGCCAGGCGTGACTGTGATATACCCCGTGAACAATTGAAACAAAAGAAAGATGATTACGCGGAGCTACTGAAAGATAATGCTGAGTTACAGAAGACGGTGCTCGCAATGTACTCTGCAGCCAGGACAGAATTGGACGATCTCAAGACTGAGCTAGATACTGCAAATGCTACTATTTCCGCCATGGATGAAAAACAGAGCCAATCTGATAAAATGATGACTAAGCTGAAGTGGAAGTATGAGGGGGCACTAAAGCAGATGACAGTCTTTCAGCAAGAGGTTCACACTCTTCACGTAGAGCTGAATGCCTCACAACAGGAGGTCAACAATGTCCGGACAGAGGTGGATGTATCTCAGAAAGAGTTTCAGACACTCCGCAGAGCACTGGATGCCTCACATCATGAGACCAACAGCTGCTGCACAGACCTGGAAGTTTCCAGAAAGGAACTACACAGTCTCACTGAGGAGCTGGACATTTCTAAAGAAACGGTTGTCAATCTTAATACAGATCTCCAAGTCTCCCAGAAGGAGCTTCAGACCCTCAACCTAGAGAAGGAAGTCTCACGCCAGGAGACTGTCATTCTCAAAGCAGATGTGCGTAAATGGAAGGAGGACTGCCAGGAGGCCCTGAATAGTACAGAGACTGAAAAAGGAGAAAATTTAAGATTACAAAGAAAAAAATTAAAACTCAAAGAAGAAAATTTTAATTTGAAAAACGACTTCAAGGGAAAAAATGAAAAGCTGCACGAGCTTAAAGAAATAAATAGACTTTTGGAAGGTGAGAAGTTTGAAGCAGAGCACCGACTGCAGAACCAACTGCAAGGTCTGCATACGCACCTCGAGAAGGCCGAGGAGAAGCAGCGAACTCTGCAGGAAGACAATCTGCAGGCTGTTAAAGAAATTCAAGTGCTGCAGGAATGACTGATTACCCAGTATGTCCCCGCAAAGCAGCATGAGAAACTGAAGGCTACCCTGAGCGTCACCAAAGCATCGCTAGAGGCCAAGCTTAGAACCCAGGTGACCCGGCACAAAAGGGAGCACAAGAAGGTCCAGAAACTAAAACAAGTAACTGTGGCCCAAGCAAAGAAGTTCATAGTGCTTAACAATGCAATAAAAATGTGGAAGCAAGCTCCGAGAAAGCAAAGCATGCAGATAAATTCCCTGAGAAGAGACTTGCAAGACGCACTCAAAAAACAGGGATCTCTCGTGGATGAGATTACAGTCCTACAAGGACAAGTATTGACCCTGACTAAGCGTCAGTATCCCACAGCCACAAAAACCCATGAAGACAAGGGTACAGTGAGAGCTGGGAATACCGCTCGTCTGAAAGACAAGGTTGCAAAATGTGAACCACCTAAACAAGCACTAGCAAAACCTTCAGCCACCCAATAGGCAATAAAAGAAGGTACACGTGCTGAATCAAAACCAGAGGAATCCTTAGCTGATGAAGCTGAAAAGATGGGACATTCTCTGGAAGTGGGGGTGGAATTACAACTTAATCCCAAAGAGGCTGAACTAGCAACCCCATTGAGTGGAAAAAGGGCAGAGAGACAGCTTCAAGAGCAGAAAACTCAAAGGGCTGTTTTGAAACACTCTGCAAATACTGCCATACAGTCTGCCTACAATAAGACGAGCACCCGACGCGAGGGAAATCTCATGACCGCGCACATAGCAAAAAAACTATACTTAGAAAAAGTCCTCCTCGAGCGACTGAGGAGTGCTGATCTCAAGCACCTTCGGGAGAAGACGCGAATAAACTGGAGAAAGGGCTCCAATCCCAGCGGGACTGAGGGTTCTCTTCCTCCATCAACTCTCATTCAAGTCACAGAGATATCTAGAATGAGAGAGGACGGATGGGCTTTGGCCGTGGCAAGCCCGAGCTTCCCACAAACAGGGGAGGTATGTAACAGGGGAGTTATCCCTGTTCAGGAAATGTGCCTCTAATCCAGCAGTGTGGTGGTTAACTGCTGGTAGTCAATTAACAAACACCACCTGCCTGATTAGATTGCTTAGAAAAGCCTGTCTTTTGAGACAGGAAGTGAGACTCCTTAGCTCACACCTGAGCTGAACTTGGAGACAAAGCAGAGATTGTCCCTTACGCTCACAACTTGTGAGACTGACATGGGGACAGACATCTTGAGTCTACTGTACCAGAAGAGGCTGCTTGCAAGACACAGAGGAAACTTCTAAACCTGAATGCTGACAAATCCTGAAGAAAAGGTAGCAACCAGGAACAGAGAAGATTTTCCCTCCAAACCACAAGGAACAGATAAGACTTTCATTTATAAGACTTTTTTTTATATCTGTTCATTTCATGCTATATGTTTGGGTCTGGGAGACATGCTTATCTAAAGGGAGTGGTGGATTGCATAGTATTTCACTAGAAATACTCCCAAGTGAATTGAAGCTTTGTTTACCCCTTGTTTGGATGGTTTCCTGATGTTAAGGAAACAGGCGCAATAAAAGCCTTATTTAATTTCACTATAACCAGACTCCCTTGCATACCTCTGTGAGCGTCCGCCTACACCCTTGGGGACAGATCAGAAACAGCTATAGGATAAAATGGAAAGGTACATAACCATTTCCAAGTCAGTGACCACCGATCCAACTGCCCAAGAGAAACTGCCAGATCAGATCAAAGATTCATTCAAGAAACAGTTTAGATTAATAGCAGGTTGTACTAGAAACTCTCTCCTCTCTCTCCCCCATCCTCTATCTCCTCTCCCCTCTCAATCCCCCATCCTCCCTCCCCCTCCATCCTCACTCCCCTCGAGACACACCCAAACACACCACCATAGACACACACACACTTACCAACACAGACTGAAACACCTGGAGGGCAGAGACTCGCCCCCCTTCATCCCGCCGTGCGGGGACTACTCAGTGTCATGGGAGACCAGGTTAATCAACACATTTTAATACCGGGATCATTGATTAAGCAAAGCAAGGAGGTAAAATAAATGGTAATTTATTTCAGGAAAAGACATACACACAATGTAACACAATTTACAGGGTTAACACACTTACTGGGAACGGGGCTAACGAATAACCTTGTCCTTTAAACAAAATTATCAAAAATGACCTCTGTAGGAGCCCTTTCCAATGACCGGGAGGTACTCACAAAAGTCCTGGAACTGATTTTGGCGCAATGCCAGACGCGACCGCTACGTTCTTCAGAAGTGGGACTTAGAAGAATTCTTGAGTCAAAATCCTTGAAGCCGGCTCGCGTCTATTCAGTACAGAGCATCTTTGAATTTGCCGCTGTTGGTTTGGCGCTTAGAATCTCTCCTCTTGATTGGCTGCAAGTTTCTTATGGGTTTCAGGGTCCCATTCACAAACCTCTACAGCCTATCAGAGTGTGGGAATTTCCCTGCCAGCCAATCACCGATTTGCCAGTATTGTAAAGCCAGGTGGGTACCTTTTCTCATTCTGCAAAGGGGCATGCGCCAACCTGGCACCTCTGCCTCTTTGAATACTGAGCCCACCAGCTGTCCAGCCTCCACAGAGTCTGGGATCTGGCAAATGGTGGCCAGATAGCCCTGTGTTAGCCCAGGATGTGGGTACTCAAGCAGAACTGCAGTACCCCTCCTGTTCTAACACCGTGGCATCCCTGAGGCTTTCAAGTCAGGACTCCGCACAGACCCATAGGCACCAAGCTTGGTAGCCATCTGGTCTCTTGGAATCCATGACTTGGAAATCCCACAGTTCATTTACAGGTTATCAGTACATATACCTATTAACTATAACTCTTTAATAAAATATAGTGTCCTGTCTTCTGTGTGATAAACATACTGTATATAAGTCCCAGCTCTGGTGTCAGGGATGGAGTGAGAGTATATATTGCCTACACTCACTAGCCTCATTCTTGGCACACTTTAGAAATGACTTTTAAAACTTTTACACACAAGAAATCACTCTCAGCCTTATCACTTAGCTGGAGCACCCCCTGAACCCCTATACCAGGTCCAGGATACCTGGGCATGAATCCGGGCACCTCTCCTTATACTAGGGACTGCAGGTGTATGATTGCAGGTATACAGTGACCCCTTCATGCCCGTTTACCTTGTCTGGAAGATGCTGCAGCAGGAATCCTGGCGGTGAGTCGTAATAGTGTTTTCAGAGTCAGAGTTTGCCGGAGCAATGTGCTTGGCTGCATCAGAGAATCTCACTCGATTCCCAGATCCAACTCCTGGGGTACCCCATAACGCTGGAACCCCGATACATAGACACATTCTGTAAAGACTTTCTCTGGCAAACCCACCCTGAAACTTACAGCCTAGAAATCTCCCGGTCCCAGCACCCACGGAAATGCGAAACACACATAAATCTATAATGTCACATAATTGCACACAGTCACAGTAATGCCTTTAGGGCATCTGGGTCCAAGAGCTGACACTCTAGGACCCCAACCCACGGATCAGGGGTAACCATGTGGGCTGAACATTTATTAGTGAGCCTGGTAAACCTCTTCACCATCACACTCAGCATTGAATATAACTATGTACATGTCAGCGGATGGGTCCCAGTCACTACTCAGCACTGAATATAACTATGTACATGTCAGCTGATGGGTCCCAGTCACTACTCAGCACTGAATATAACTATGTGCATGTCAGCTGATGGGTCCCAGTCACTACTCAGCACTGAATATAACTATGTACATGTCAGCTGATGGGTCCCAGTCATTACTCAGCACTGAATATAACTATGTGCATGTCAGCTGATGGGTCCCAGTCACTACTCAGCACTGAATATAACTATGTACATGTCAGCTGATGGGTCCCAGTCATTACTCAGCACTGAATATAACTATGTGCATGTCAGCTGATGGGTCCCAGTCATTACTCAGCACAGAATATAACTATGTACATGTCAGCTGATGGGTCCCAGTCATTACTCAGCACTGAATATAACTATGTACATGTCAGCTGATGGGTCCCAGTCACTATTCAGCACTGAATATAACTATGTGCATGTCAGCTGATGGGTCCCAGTCATTACTCAGTACTGAATATAACTATGTACATGTCAGCTGATGAGTCCCAGTCACTACTCAGCACTGAATATAACTATGTGCATGTCAGCTGATGGGTCCCAGTCATTACTCAGCACTGAATATAACTATGTACATGTCAGCTGATGGGCCCCAGTCATTACTCAGCACTGAATATAACTATGTGCATGTCAGCTGATGGGTCCCAGTCACTACTCAGCACTGAATATAACTATGACATGTCAGCTGATGGGTCCCAGTCATTATTCAGCACTGAATATAACTATGACATGTCAGCTGATGGGTCCCAGTCATTACTCAGCACTGAATATAACTATGTACATTGAATATAACTATGACATGTCAGCTGATGGGTCCCAGTCATTACTCAGCACTGAATATAACTATGTACATGTCAGCTGATGGGTCTCAGTCATTACTCAGCACAGAATATAACTATGTGCATGTCAGCTGATGGGTCCCAGTCATTACTCAGCACAGAATATAACTATGTGCATGTCAGCTGATGGGTCCCAGTCATTACTCAGTACAGAATAACTATGTACATGTCAGCTGATGGGTCCCAGTCATTACTCAGCACTGAATATAACTATGTGAATGTCAGCTGATGGGTCCCAGTCATTACTCAGCACTGAATATAACTATGTGCATGTCAGCTGATGGGTCCCAGTCATTACTCAGCACAGAATATAACTATGTGCATGTCAGCTGATGGGTCCCAGTCATTACTCAGCACTGAATATAACTATGTACATGTCAGCTGATGGGTCCCAGTCATTACTCAGCACTGAATATAACTATGTACATGCCAGCTGATGGGTCCCAGTCACTATTCAGCACTGAATAGAACTATGTACATGTCAGCAGATGGGCCCCAGTCATTACTCAGTACAGAGTAACTATATACATGTCAGCTAATGGGTCCCAGTCATTACTCAGCACTGAATATAACGATGTACATGTCAGCTGATGGGGCTCAATCATTACTCAGCACTGAATATAACTATGTACATGTCAGCTGATGGGTCCCAGTCACTACTCAGCACTGAATATAACTATGTACATGTCAGCTGATGGGTCCCAATCATTACTCAGCACTGAATATAACTATGTGCATGTCAGCTGATGGGTCCCAATCATTACTCAGCACTGAATATAACTATGTGCATGTCAGCTGATGAGTCCCAGTCATTACTCAGCACTGAATATAACTATGTACATGTCAGCTGATGGGTCCCAATCATTACTCAGCACGGAATATAACTATGTACATGTCAGCTGATGGGCCCCAGTCATTACTCAGTACAGAATATAACTATGTGCATGTCAGCTGATGGGCCCCAGTCATTACTCAGCACTGAATATAACTATGTACATGTCAGCTGATGGGTCCCAGTCACTATTCAGCACTGAATATAACTATGTACATGTCAGCTGATGGGTCCCAGTCATTACTCAGCACTGAATATAACTATGTACATGTCAGCTGATGGGCCCCAGTCATTACTCAGTACAGAATAACTATGTACATGTCAGCTGATGGGTCCCAGTCATTACTCAGCACTGAATATAACTATGTACATGTCAGCTGATGGGCCCCAGTCATTACTCAGTACAGAATAACTATGTACATGTCAGCTGATGGGTCCCAGTCATTACTCAGCACTGAATATAACTATGTACATGTCAGCTGATGGGTCCCAGTCACTATTCAGCACTGAATATAACTATGTACATGTCAGCTGATGAGTCCCAGTCATTACTCAGCACTGAATATAACTATGTACATGTCAGCTGATGAGTCCCAATCATTACTCAGCACTGAATATAACTATGTGCATGTCAGCTGATGGGTCCCAGTCACTATTCAGCACTGAATATAACTATGTACATGTCAGCTGATGGGTCCCAGTCATTACTCAGCACTGAATATAACTATGTACATGTCAGCTGATGGGTCCCAGTGACTATTCAGCACTGAATATAACTATGTACATGTCAGCTGATGAGTCCCAGTCATTACTCAGCACTGAATATAACTATGTACATGTCAGCTGATGGGTCCCAGTCACTATTCAGCACTGAATATAACTATGTACATGTCAGCTGATGAGTCCCAGTCATTACTCAGCACTGAATATAACTATGTACATGTCAGCTGATGGGTCCCAGTCATTACTCAGCACTGAATATAACTATGTGCATGTCAGCTGATGGGTCCCAATCATTACTCAGCACTGAATATAACTATGTACATGTCAGCTGATGGGTCCCAGTCATTACTCAGCACTGAATATAACTATGTGCATGTCAGCTGATGGGTCCCAGTCACTATTCAGCACTGAATATAACTATGTACATGTCAGCAGATGGGTCCCAGTCATTACTCAGCACTGAATATAACTATGTGCATGTCAGCTGATGGGTCCCAGTCACTACTCAGCACTGAATATAACTATGTACATGTCAGCTGATGGGTCCCAGTCATTACTCAGCACAGAATATAACTATGTGCATGTCAGCTGATGGGTCCCAGTCATTACTCAGCACTGAATATAACTATGTGCATGTCAGCTGATGAGTCCCAGTCATTACTCAGCACTGAATATAACTATGTGCATGTCAGCTGATGGGTCCAATCATTACTCAGCACTGAATATAATTATGTACATGTCAGCTGATGGGTCCAATCATTACTCAGCACTGAATATAATTATGTACATGTCAGCTGAGGGGATCCAGTCATTATTCAGCACTGAATATAACTATGTGCATGTCAGCTGATGGGGTTCAGTCATTACTCAAGGTGGAGAGAGAGGAGGGAGGATAGGGTGCAGGGGGAAGAGAATGGAGAGAAGGAGAAAGGAGAGAAGGGGGAGACGGGAAGGGAGGACAGAGAGGATGGAAGGGGGGGAGACAGAGGAGGGAAGGGGGGGAGACAGTGGAGGGAAGGGGGGGAGACAGAGGAGGGAAGGGGGGGAGACAGAGGAGGGAAGGGGGGGGAGACAGAGGAGGGAAGGGGGGGAGACAGAGGAGGGAAGGGGGGGAGACAGAGGAGGGAAGGGGGGGAGACAGAGGAGGGAAGGGGGGGAGACAGAGGAGCGAAGGGGGAGGAGACAGAGGAGGGAAGGGGGGGGAGACAGAGGAGGGAAGGGGGGGGAGACAGAGGAGGGAAGGGGGGGGGAGACAGAGGAGGGAAGGGGGGGAGACAGAGGAGGGAAGGGGGGGGAGACAGAGGAGGGAAGGGGGGGAGACAGAGGAGGGAAGGGGGGGAGACAGAGGTGGGAAGGGGGGGAGACAGAGGAGGGAAGGGGGGGAGACAGAGGAGGGAAGGGGGGGAGACAGAGGAGGGAAGGGGGGGAGACAGAGGTGGGAAGGGGGGGAGACAGAGGCGGGAAGGGGGGGAGACAGAGGAGGGAAGAGGGGGAGACAGAGGAGGGAAGGGGGGGGAGACAGAGGAGGGAAGGGGGGGGATATAGAGGAGAGAAGGGGGGGGAGGCAGAGGAGGGAAGGGGGGAGACAGAGGAGGGAAGGGGGGGAGACAGAGGAGGGAAGGGGGGGGAGACAGAGGAGGGAAGGGGGGGGAGACAGAGGAGGGAAGGGGGGGAGACAGAGGGAAGGGGGGGGAGACAGAGGAGGGAAGGGGGGGAGACAGAGGAGGGAAGGTGGGGGGAGACAGAGGAGGGAAGGTGGGGGGAGACAGAGGAGGGAAGGGGGGCAACAGAGGAGGGAAGAGGGGGAGACAGAGGAGGGAAGGGGGGGAGACAGAGGAGGGAAGGGGGGGATACAGAGGAGGGAAGGGGGGGGATACAGAGGAGGGAAGGGGGGGGGATACAGAGGAGGGAAGGGGGGGGAGACAGAGGAGGGAAGGGGGGGAGACAGAGGAGGGAAGGGGGGGGGGGAGACAGAGGAGGGATGGGGGGGAGACAGAGGAGGGAAGGGGGGGGAGACAGAGGAGGGAAGGGGGGGGAGACAGAGGAGGGAAGGGGGGGGAGACAGAGGAGGGAAGGGGGGGGGAGACAGAGGAGGGAAGGGGGGGGGAGACAGAGGAGGGAAGGGGGGGGGAGACAGAGGAGGGAAGGGGGGGGGAGACAGAGGAGGGAAGACGGGGGGGAAACAGAGGAGGGAAGAGGGGGGGGAGGACAGAGGAGGGAAGAGGGGGGGGAGGACAGAGGAGGGAAGAGGGGGGGAGACAGAGGAGGGAATAGGGGGGGAGACAGAGGAGGGAATAGGGGGGGAGACAGAGGAGGGAAGAGGGGGGGGAGACAGAGGAGGGAAGAGGGGGGAAACAGAGGAGGGAAGAGGGGGGAGACAGAGGAGGGAAGAGGGGGGGGAGACAGAGAAGGGAAGGGGGGGGGGAGAGGGAAGGGGGGGCATAGGAGGGAAGGGGGACGGACGGCAGAGGAGGGAAGGGGGACGGACGGCAGAGGAGGGAAGGGGGACGGACGGCAGAGGAGGGAAGAGGGGGGAGGGAGACAGAGGAGGGAAGAGGGGGGGGAGACAGAGGAGGGAAGGGGGGGAGACAGAGGAGGGAAGGGGGGGGCAGAGGAGGGAAGGGGGGGGGGCAGAGGAGGGAAGGGGGGGGGGCAGAGGAGGGAAGGGGGGGGGGCAGAGGAGGGAAGGGGGGGGGGGCAGAGGAGGGAAGGGGGGGGCAGAGGAGGGAAAGGGGGGGCAGAGGAGGGAAAGGGGGGGCAGAGGAGGGAAGGGGGGGGCAGAGGAGGGAAGGGGGGGGCAGAGGAGGGAAGGGGGGGGCAGAGGAGGGAAGGGGGGGCAGAGGAGGGATGGGGGGGGCAGAGGAGGGATGGGGGGGGGGCAGAGGAGGGATGGGGGGGGGGCAGAGGAGGGAAGGGGGGGCAGAGGAGGGAAGGGGGGGCAGAGGAGGGAAGGGGGGGCAGAGGAGGGAAGGGGGGGGCAGAGGAGGGAAGGGGGGGGCAGAGGAGGGAAGGGGGGGGCAGAGGAGGGAAGGGGGGGCAGAGGAGGGAAGGGGGGGGGCAGAGGAGGGAAGGGGGGGGGCAGAGGAGGGAAGGGGGGGGCAGAGGAGGGAAGGGGGGGGGGCAGAGGAGGGAAGGGGGGGGGGGCAGAGGAGGGAAGGGGGGGGGCAGAGGAGGGAAGGGGGGGCAGAGGAGGGAAGGGGGGGCAGAGGAGGGAAGGGGGGGGCAGAGGAGGGAAGGGGGGACGGGCGGCAGAGGAGGGAAGGGGGACGGGCGGCAGAGGAGGGAAGGGGGACGGGCGGCAGAGGAGGGAAAGGGGACGGACGGCAGAGGAGGGAAGGGGGACGGACGGCAGAGGAGGGAAGGGGGACGGACGGCAGAGGAGGGAAGGGGGACGGACGGCAGAGGAGGGAAGGGGGACGGACGGCAGAGGAGGGAAGGGGGACGGACGGCAGGAAAGGGGGACGGACGGCAGAGGGGGGAAGGGGGACGATCGGCAGAGGGGGGAAGGGGGGCGATCGGCAGAGGAGGGAAGGGGGACGGACGGCAGAGGAGGGAAGGGGGACGGACGGCAGAGGGGGGAAGGGGGACGGACGGCAGAGGGGGGAAGGGGGACGATCGGCAGAGGGGGAAGGGGGACGGACGGCAGAGGAGGGAAGGGGGGGAGACAGAGGAGGGAAGGGGGGGAGACAGAGGAGGGAAGGGGGGGAGACAGAGGAGGGAAGGGGGAAGACAGAGGAGGGAGGGGGGGACAGAGGAGGGAAGGGGGGACAGAGGAGGGAAGGGGGGACAGAGGAGGGAAGGGGGGACAGAGGAGGGAAGGGGGGACAGAGGAGGGAAGGGGGGACAGAGGAGGGAAGGGGGGACAGGAGAGTGGACACACACACACACACACACACACACACACACACACACACACACACACACACACACACACACACACACACTTAGTAGCCGCTAAAAGTTCAGAGGCAGCGTGCCCGGATACCGGGAGCCTCTCGCTCTGTCTGTGACGTCACCGGGTCACCATGGAGACCGCCCGGCCTCACAGCCTTGTTTCTCCCCCCCCCCGCCGCGCCGCGAGCTCTGAAACATGGCGGGTGTCCGGCCTCCCTCCCGCAGCCCGGCAGCGCCCAGACTCCTCCTCCTCTTCCTGCTGCTGTTCCAGAGTCCCGCCGCCTCCGCAGCGCCGCCCGCCCCCTGCGGCCCGGGCTGTCACTGCCTGGACCGGCTCCTGTCCTGTGTGGGGACCCCTGGCCGGCGCCTGGAGCTCATCCCCCTGGTCAGGGTGCACAACCACACCTTCTTCTCCCTGTGAGAGAGCAATGCGGAACCTACTCTCTGTGGGGACGTTAGATACAGGCATTGTACCCGTGCTTGTGGAGGGAGAGGATCATGGGGGTGGGGGAGAGGAGCAGAGGGGGGAGACGTGGGGGGGAAGGAGAGGATCAGTGGGGGGAGTGGGGAAGGAGTGAGGATCAGAGGTGGGTGTGGGGGAGAGGATCAGTGGGGGGAGACATGAGGGGGAAGGAGAGGATCAGAGTGGGGAAGAAGGGAGGATCAGAGGGGGGAGTGAGTAGGGAGAGGATAGGGGGGGGAGTAAGGATCAGAGGGGTATATGGGGGTGAGAGGATCAGATGGGGGAGTGGGGTGGGGAAGGGAGAAGATAAGAGGGGGGAATGGGGGGAGGGGGAGGATAAGTGTGGGATTGAGGGAGAGGATCAGAAGTGGGAGTGGGGGGAGTAAGAGGACCAGAGGGGTGTGTTGGGGGAGGGAGAGGATAAGAAGGAGGAGTGGGTGGGAGGGGGAGGGGATTGGGGGGGAGGAAGAAGATCAGGGGTATATAGGGGAAGGAGAGGATAAGAGGGAGGAGTGGGGGGTGAGGGAGAGGATCAGAGTGGGGGGATGAAGAAGATCAGAAGTGGAGGAAGAGGATCATGGGGGGATAAGAGGGAGGAGGGGGGTGAGGGAGAGGATCAGAGTGGGGGGATGAAGACGATCAGAGGGGTGGGTGTATGTGGGCAGGAGGAGGGAGAGGATCAGAGGGGGGAGGGAGAGGGGGAGTGGGGGGAGGGGAAGGGTCAGTGGGGGGAGGATCACGGGGGAGTGGGGTGAGGGAGAGGATCATAGGGAGGAGTGGGGGGGGGTGAGGGAGAGGATCAGTAGTGGGAGTGGGGGGAGGGAAAGGATCAGTGGGGGGAGGGGAAGGGTCAGTGGGGGGAGGATCACGGGGGAGTGGGGGGAGGGAGAGGATCATAGGGAGGAGTGGGGGGGTGAGGGAGAGGATCAGTAGGGGGAGTGGGGAGAGGAGAGATGATCGGAGGGGGTGAGGTAGAGGATCAGTAGAGGGAGTGGGGAGGAGGGAGATGATCAGTAGGGGTAGGGAGGTGGAGGGAGATGATGAGGGGGAGTGGGGTGGAGGGAGATGATCAGGGGGGGAGGAGGGAGAGGATCAGAGGAGGGGGAAGAGGATCAGAGGGGGGAGTGGGGTGGAGGGAGATGGTCAGAGGGGGGAGTGGGCAGGAGGGAGAGGATCAGAGGGGAGGGGGATGAGGGAGGATCAGAGGAGGGAGCAGGGGGGGTTGAGGGAGAGGATCAGAGGAGAGTGGAATGGAGTGGGGGAGGGAGAAGATCATAGGTGGGAGTTTGAGGTGGGTGGGAGAGAATCAGGGTGTAGGGGGAGGATCAGAAGGAGGAATGGGGGGTGAGGGAGAGGATTAGGGGGAGTGGGGGGTGGAGGGCGATGATCATAGGGAGAAGTTGGGGGGTAAAGGACAGGACCAAAGGGGGGGATGGAGAGGATCAGAGGGAGTGAGAGGATCAGGGGTGGGAGTGACGGGGTTGAGGGAAAGGATCGTGGGGTGGGGGTTGAGGGAGAGGAGGGGAGTGGGGTGGGGGTTGAGGGAGAGAATCAGAGGGGAGATTGGGGGGACGGAGTAGATCAGTGGGGGGAGTGGGGAGGAGGGAGATGATCAGAATGGAGAGGATCGGAGGGGGAGGGGGATGAGGGAGAAGATCAGAGGGGGGAGTAGGAGGATTTGAAGGAGGATCAGAGGGGGGTGGGGGGTTTGAGGGAGAGGATTAGAGGGGGCAATGGGGGGGGGGGGTAAGGGAGAGGATCAGAGGGAGTGGGCGGGGTTGAGGGAGAGGATCAGAGGGGGGAGTGGGGAGGGAGGGAGAGTATCAGAGGGTGGTGTGGGGGGGAGGAAGAGGGTCAGAGGGCAAGGAGGAAGAGGATCAGAGGGGTGTGGGGGGAGGGAAAGGATAAGAGGGAGGGGTGAGGGAAAGGATCAGATGAGGGAGTGGGGGGGGAGGAAGAGGATCAGAGGGGTGTGTGGTGGGGGGGAGGTAGGGGAGAGGACCAGCGTGGGGAGCAGAGTGGGGGTTGAGAGAAGATCAGAGGGGGGAGTGGGGGTTGACGAGAGGATCAGAGGGTGGTGGGGGGTTTGAGGGAGAGGATTAGAGGGGGCAATGGGGGGGGGTAAGGGAGAGGATCAGAGGGAGTGAGCGGGGTTGAGGGAGAGGATCAGAGGGGGGAGTGGGGAGGGAGGGAGAGTATCAGAGGGTGGTGTGGGGGGGAGGAAGAGGGTCAGAGGGCAAGGAGGAAGAGGATCAGAGGGGTGTGGGGGGAGGGAAAGGATAAGAGGGAGGGGTGAGGGAAAGGATCAGATGAGGGAGTGGGGGGGGGGAGGAAGAGGATCAGAGGGGTGTGTGGTGGGGGGGAGGTAGGGGAGAGGACCAGCGTGGGGAGCAGAGTGGGGGTTGAGAGAAGATCAGAGGGGGGAGTGGGGGTTGACGAGAGGATCAGAGGGTGAGTGGAGAGAGAGAAAGGATCAGAGGGGGGTGCAATAGGTGTGTGGGAGAGAGAATTGGGGTGTAGGGAGAGGATCCGAGTATGGAGTGGGTGGGAATGTATTTTTACTGAATCAGATTGAACCCGGGAGTCTCACACATTAATACTAGCTCCGGAGACCCACTGCTTCCATCATATGTAATAAAAATACACTTACAGGCAGCTTCATTACCTTAGCGGCTAACCGCGAAGGTAATGAAGGGGTTAAGTACCAGTGCCCGGTTTATTGAGGGTAGAGGGGGTGGATGAAGGTGGTATTTGGCCCGTGGTGGGTGTTGCTACCGCAAAGGTAATGAAGGGGATAACCCCTCTCATTACCCACCAGGTAGGCTTAAACACCCACCACGGGCCAAATACCTTCACCCACCCCCTCTACCCCCAATAAACATTAAAACACAATACAAACTCCACTACTAGCCAATACACCCATTGATTGCCAGTTTGGTTACCTACTGTATGCCCTCAATGAGAGCAAAGATAACCCCAATAGCCCCAATGAATGGGCACCATACTACACACCCCATCTACCACGAAAACAGCCCCCACCCCCCTAACACATACAGTACAGTAATGGGCAAAATCACTATTATTCATATTTGGATAATAGTGCATTTGCCCGTTAAAAATAAAATATCCAGCCAGCATAAAGTAAATTAAAGTTCTACTTACCCCTGCCATGAAGAAGGCCGTCCTCATCCTCATCACCGTCCTCCGTGGGCTGCAACATTAAAATAGAATAAAGAACTACTGGCCACTAACCCATTTACCTTAGCGGTGAGTAAACTTCCCCCCGATACCCACCCGGGAGGTCTAACCACGCTCCCTGGGGCAACTACCTCCACCCCCTCTACCCCCATCACCACACATACAAATGGGCAAAGGCACTAGTAGCCAAATATCACGTTTGCCCATTTGTTTGTAAAACAAAAGAAATACACAATAAAATAACATTGGCATAACAGTACACTACATTACACTTGCCAATAAACCCATTGATTGTTACTGTGGTAAACCATACTCACAATATGGGCATGGATTGCCACAATAACAATGAATGGGGAAGCTATAAAAAAAAAACATAATAAAAAATACAATACAGTACATAACAAATAAAAACAAACATTTGCCAAAAAACTGCATTGATTGTCACTGTGCTTATCTATACCCAGAAAGGGGCACAGATAAGCACATTGCCAGTCAATTGGCACCCTAAAAAAAAAACGAAAGTCAAATGGTGCTCAGCTGTGGGGTCCTCATAAGCAAAAATGCAGAACTTGAGGCTAATATGTACAGTCTAGACGGCTTACTGATAGGTTGTTAGGCTTGTGTAAATTGATTTTTACATGTTAACACGGTTTAGAAAATATTAGCCTAGTGAGACAACCGCAGTACTCCCAAATATGGTATTTCCTATGGCAGTTTAAAAAATGGCGTAGTGCAGGACGATACAATATGAAATGCACAAAGCCAGTAGCTATGTATCTTGCTCAAGCCTTGCGTCCTTGTTGAATCCAAACCAGTCCAAGGTTTGATAATCCGCAGTAACAAGAATCCAAAAAGTAGAAGTGAAGACAGTGCACTACAGCATAGCAAAAAATAATCACGAGGTAACGCCAGTAAAAATGATGTTTATTGTATGGATGTCATTATTTATATAGCGCCATTAATGTACATAGCGCTTCACAGCAGTAATACATGTGACAATCATATAAATAACAAATAATACAAATAACAGATCATGGGAATAAGTGCTTCAGACATAAAAGTAACATTTAGGAAAAGGAGTCCCTGCTCCGAAGAGCTTACAATCTAATTGGTACAGTAGGTGGAACATAACGATACAGTAGGAAGCAGTTCTGGTAATTGCGTCTGCAAGGGGCAAAGCTTTATGTATCAGGTGTATAGTGTTAG
The DNA here is from genome assembly GCF_040206685.1 of Ascaphus truei. Taxonomy (NCBI): domain Eukaryota; kingdom Metazoa; phylum Chordata; class Amphibia; order Anura; family Ascaphidae; genus Ascaphus; species Ascaphus truei. The sequence continues at coordinate 538,136 of NW_027457309.1, forward strand.
CCACGGAGCTACCCATGCTTCTTTAAGCAAGTGTGCCTTAAGGTGGGTCTTAAAGGTGGATAGAGAGGGTGCTAGTCGGGTATTGAGGGGAAGGGCATTCCAGAGGTGTGGGGCAGTCGGTGAGAAATGTTTAAGGCGGGAGAGGGCTTTAGATACAAAGGGGGTAGATCGCTGAAACGCTTACGGGGTGTGCAGTTTATCTTTTTGTCCATGAGACGTCAATAAACATCAATTTTACTGGGGTGACCTCGTGATTATTTTTTGCTATGCAGTAGTGCTCTGTCTTCACCTCTACTTTTTTTTTAAAATACGCAATTAAATAAAAGCCAATCAATATTTTTCTGACCTTGGCATAATTCACCCTCCGAATCCTACTCCGGCACCAACTATTGACCTTCTTCGACGCAATGCCTGATGTGCAGAAGTCCATGGTCCTCTGTTGATTGAAGAGACGTCTCCGGTAAGTTCTTGAGTTCTTTCTTTTCATCTTTATGGTCCAAGGGGAAACAGAGATGTTGCTCTGAAGTCTTCTTGGGCTCAAATGAGACGGAACAGGTCTAATTTAAGGCCTGTGACGTCACATTTCACTGTCAAATGGTACACCCCTAATCCGTGTACATGTACCATGTGACAGCTTCCATTTTTTTTTTACGGATGTGACGTCATCAAAAAGGGAGGGAACCCAGCCAATCAGGTAATATATGGTATTATATGCTTCCCTCCCTTTAAGAGGAAGTCACTACAGCAAAAAAAATGGAAGCCATCACATGAAGATAGCCAATCGGGTAGTATGCCTTCCTTCCTTTTTGATGATGTCATATCACTCAAAAAAGGAAAGGCATTGCATGGTATATCTACCAATCCGATTGGTGGGTTTACCATGTGAGGGCTTCTATTTTTTTTTCATGAGTGACATCTTTCAGGGAGAGAAAAATATACTACCTGATTGGCTGGCTTCTCTCCCTTTAAGAAGATGTCATATCCTTAAAAAAAAAAACGGAAGCTGTCACATGTACACGAACCAATAGGATTGACACGTAATTAAGGCCTGTCCCGTCTCATTGGAGCCCAAGAAGCAGTCGAGGCAACATCTCCAGGCCCCTTTGGATTATAAAGAAGAGAAGACAGAAGAAAAGAAAGGAACAACTTACCGGACACGTCTCTTCAATCAATAGAGGACCATGGACTTCAGGCTGTTGAGCATGGCGTCGAGGGTCAGGAATTGGTGCCGGTGTAGGATTTGGAGGGTGAATAAGGAAAAGGTAAGAAAGACAACGATTGTCTTTTATTTAATTGCGTAATTTTTTTTTAGGTTGCCCATTGACTGCCAATGTGCTTATCTGTGCTTTCTGGGTATAGATAAGCACAGTGACAATCAATGCATTTTATGGCAAATGCTTGTCTTTATTTAATTGTTATGTATTTTTTGTTATTTTTTTTTTTAAAGGTTGACCATTCATTGTCATTGTGGCAATCCATGCCCATATTGTGGGCATGGTTTACCACTGTCACAATCAATGGCTTTATTGACCAATTCTTGGTTTTATTTAAATGTAATGTGTTATATTTTCTGGGTTTTATTTTTTTAAGCTTGCCCATTCATTGCCTGTCACGGGAGACCAGATATTGACACCATTTTACCGGGATCATTGTGAATGTGAGGAGGTAACCAGGCTCAATAATAAAGGTCAAGCCCACTTGGTTGCTCCATGTCCATGTTTTGGGGTCCCAGAGTGTCAGCTCTTGGGCCTGACTGTTGTATATGTACTGCCATGCATTGTATGGAAAATATGCAACAATAAAGAATTGGTGTGTCTTTTGCCTTTCCAGGGGTGCTAACCAGTGGAGATTCTCAGGCTATGAGTTTCAGGGTGGACTTTGTGGTAAAAGTGTTGCCGGATTATGTGTAGATAGGCGGTGGACCAGAGTTGCTGGCCACCCCAAAAATGTACCCAGGAACCGAGTCAGATTCCCGGGTACCTTTTAGACACAGACCTCTGGACAAAGTCCTCCCTGGAAAGCTGTTACGTGGCTCGCCGCCAGGATGCCCTGCTTCACCACAGACCAGAAAAGTAAAAGGGGGCATAGGGATATGCGTATCCCCGGTATAGTCAGGGGTCCCTGGGTTAGGGGGAGTCCCCTACAGTATATGCCCAAACACCCGGACCCGGTATAGGGGTTCAGAGTGTCTCCAACCATCCATGAGTTTGCGTGAGTGAAAGGATTTCTAAGTCCAGCTTCGGTACAATAGAAGCAACTCTGAAACTTAACCTAAGCGTTATTTGAAGCAACTTTTTAGTAAACTTCTTATAGGAAGGTCTAGGAGCTCTGAAAATGAACGTGCGCATCTTTTCAGTAGATCCTAGGGACCACGGACTTAGAAGAATTTTGTGAGATTTTTATTAACTTGGTGTATTCATATATATATTTTTTTATGTACTGTATATGAGCTGGGGAATTTCCAAGTCCCTGGTTTCGAGAGACCAGATGGCCACCAGGCTTGGTGCCACTGAGTCTGCTCGGGTCCCAGACTTGAAAGTCTCAGAGATGCCGAGGAGTTAGGACGGGCGGAGTACTGGAGTTATGCTTGAGTACCCACATCCTGGCATGTATAAGGGCTATCCGGCGACCATTTGCCCGGCCCCAGACTCTGAGGAGCCTGGCCGAGTGGGGGGTTCAATATGCTAAGTGGCAGATGTGCCAGGTTGGCGCATGCCCCTTTGCAGAATTGAAATCCGTGCCTGCCCAGCTTCAGGGTACCGGCAAATCGCTGATAGGCTGGTTGAAATATTCCCACGCTCTGATTGGTTGAGGTATTCTGTGAATGGGACTGAAATCCTATAAGAAATCTAACAGTCAATCAGCTCAGGAGATTCTAAGCGCCAAGACAGCAGCGGCAAATTCAAAATTACAAAAAGGTGCTCTGTGAGAAAAATCAGCGAGCCGTCTTCAAGGATGTTGAGCTGAAATATTTTCTAAGTCCCGACTTTTTGCAGCTAAGTTCTACAAATCGAACGTAGCAGTCGTGGCTGGAACTACATGCTGATTTGAGTTCCAGGAGGTTTGGGACTTAATTGCGGTCAAACTATTTCAACGCTCCGGAGCTTATCCAGTTGTGGCGTATGGAACTTCATGCCGATTGGAGTTCCAGGACATTTCGGGACAAGTCCCGGTCAACTGAAAACTTTGTTTTAAGTACTGTAAAGGGCTAGGAAAGTCTATTTTTTCCCCCAGAACCCTAAGTGTGTTTTCTTCTGCATAATTGTAATCCATTGTGTGTATGTCTGTTTCAAAGGAATAAATCGCAATTTGTTTTACTTCTTGGTTTTGCTCAGTGATATGATCCCGGTATAAAGGTGTAATTGCCTGGACTCCCGTGACAGTCATTCACTGAGCAAAACAACTTATATATAATTTCCTTGAAACAGACATACATACGGAATTACAAAATCCAGAAGAAAACACACTTACTGGGGGTCTGGCATACAAAACTAGACTTTCCTAGATAAAATAGAACAGAAAACAAAGTCTTTAGATTGACCGGGACTTGTCCCGAATTGTCCTGGAACTTATATCGGCATGAAGTTCCTAACACCGCCGCTGTATCCAATCTGGAGGTGCTGAAATAACTTGACCGCGACCTACAGTAGCTCCAAACGTGCTGGCACACGTGGAAAGGCAAAACACAGAAAATTCTTTGTCGCATAATTTTACACAATGCATTGACAAACACTGAGCTCAAGAGCTGACACTCCCGAAACCCCAATACATGGATCATGGATAACCAAACGGGCTTAATCTTTATTGTGAGCCTGGTTACCCCCTCACCATCACATTGCCATTGTGGCAATCCATGCCTATATTGTGGGCATGATTTACCTCAGTGACAATCAATGGGTAGAGGGAGTGGGGGTTGTTTCCCCCGGGGAGGGTGGTTAGGCCTTCTGGGTGGGTATCGGGGGAGGGGGAGTTAACCCCTTAATTACCATCGCGGTTACTAACCACTAAGGTAATTAAGGGGTTAGTGGCCAGTAGTTAGTTTTTTTTTAATGTTGCTGCGCACTGAGAATGAGGAGGAAGACGAGGATGACCTTCATCCTGGCAGGGGTAAGTACAACTTTAATTTACTTTATGCTTGCTTAATGTTTAAATTTTTAATGGGCGAACGCGCTATTATCCATATCTGAATAAGGGAAGGGGTTACCTACATATAGGAAAGGGTTTTGTTGCCCCAGGTTAGGTGGTTAGGCCACTTGGGCCGGTAGCGGGAGGGGTTAACACCTTCATTACCATATCAGTTACCACCACTATGGTAGTGAAGGGGTTAACTCCGCCCGCAACCTTCCTGATAGGCCTAACCCACCCTGGGGCAACTACCTCTTCACCCACTCCCTCTATCCCCAAGAAACCAGGTACTGTGGCATACAGATGCGGTGGCCGTTATTCGAACATTTACCTGGGTACAACCGGCGTTACGCCGCGTGGTGGACCCGAGTTGCAGACATAATGGCCCATCAGATTAACACCGCAGGGGTCCCTGCTTTGTGAGTCCTACCGGGCCAGCCTGTCTGTAATAGACACGCGATCGCAGGGGTTTTATTAAAATTCTAACATTACAGTAATGTAGCAGGGCGTCTCCAGAGATGAACAAAGTTGATTTCACCCTTGGGGATCCCCTACATTTTTCGAGATACAGGCCCTGGTATGGGGTGCCGATATGCCTCTGCTTTGTTTACATTCCACAGGGATTTTAACATGGGGATACCGGCACCCCATACCGGGGCGTGTAACTCAGGAAGTGGGGGGTCCTCGAGGCTGAAATCAACTTTGTTCAGCTCCGGAGACTCCCTGCTACATTACTGTAATGTTAGAATTTTAATAAAACCCCCGCGATCACGCGTGTATTACAGACAGGCAGACCCGGTAGGACTCACACAGCAGGGACCCATGCTGTGTTAATCCGATGGGCCATTAGTCTGCCGCAGCTAAACCTGCGAGGATCACAGGCATATCTCGACATTCCATTTGGTATTCAGAACCCACTCGCGAAGTCGGGCTCCTCCATGTCTGCTTAGACAAATGGTTGCCCTGAGGACGTCCATTCTTCCCAGGATATGAGTACTTGAGCCTTATCCTCCTGCCCAAATGTTCTTCACACCCAGGGGCCTCTGGTGGCTTTTATCTCCGATGTCTGAGTAGACTTGCTGGCACCAAGTTGGTAACCCAGTTGTCAACTCAGAACATTGTTTTTAAAAGACCCAGCTCATAATACTGTTCACAAGCATATATGTTTAAACAAAAAAAAGCTGTGTGTGCTGTGCACGCGCATAGTAAGTGAAACTTCTTTGACTTTTGTCACAGAAATTGACTTATAACGCGCATGCTCGACACACGTGTCAGTCAGTGTATGTGTCAGTCACATGTGTGTCAGTCAGTGTGTGCATGTGTGTCAGTCAGTGTGTGCATGTGTGTCAGTCAGTGTGTGTGTGTCAGTGTGTCAGTCAGTGTTTGTGTGTGTCAGTGTGTGTTAGTATATGTGTGTGTGTGTGTATGTGTGTCAGTCAATGTGTGTGTGTCAGTGTATGTCTCTCTCTCTCTGTGTTATGTGAATGTCTCTCTGTGTCGGTCAGTGTGCGTATGTGTGTCAGTCAGTGTGCGTGCGTATGTGTGTCAGTCAGTGTGCGTGCGTATGTGTGTCAGTCAGTGTGCGTGTGTATGTGTGTCAGTCAGTGTGCGTGCGTATGTGTGTCAGTGTGCGTGCGTGTCAGTGTGTGTGTGTCAGTGTGTGTGTGTGTCAGTCAGTGTGTGTGTGTATGTGTGTCAGTCAGTGTGTGTGTATGTGTGTCAGTCAGTGTGTGTGTGTGTGTGTGTGTATGTGTGTCAGTCAGTGTATGTGTCAGTCAGTGTGTGTATGTGTGTGAGTCAGTGTGTGTGTATGTGTGTGAGTCAGTGTCTGTATGTGTGTGAGTCAGTGTGTGTGTGTATGTGTGTGAGTCAGTGTGTGTGTGTATGTGTGTGAGTCAGTGTGTGTGTATGTGTGTCAGTGTGTGTGTGTGTGTATGTATGTGTGTCAGTCATTGTATGTGTGTCAGTCAGTGTGTGTGTGTGTGTGTGTGTGTGTGTGTGTGTGTGTGTATGGGTGTCAGTCAGTATGTGTGTATGTGTGTCAGTCAGTGTGTGTGTGTGTGTGTGTGTGTATATGTGTGTGTGTATATGTGTATATGTGTGTGTGTCTCTCTTTCTGTGTCCTGCCCCCTCTCCTGACTCCCCCCCACCCCAGGCGGAGCTGCGGCTCTGTCTGAGTCTCTCCCCTCCCCCCCTCCTCCCCTCCTCTCCTCTCTCCTCCCCCCCTCGCCCCCCCCCCACGGAGACGCGGCCGCACCGGGCCCGCCGTATGTGAGGGGCTGATACCGTGAATAAGAGCCCCCCCTCCAGCAGTGCTGCGTGGGAAGCGGCGCGCTCACACCCCCCGCTTCCCGCGTTACCGGAGCAGGAGCCAGGAGCGCACGATAACGTCTGTGCGCGCATGCGCGGCACATGCTGACAGCGCAGCGGCCGTCATGATCCCGGGGCTCCTCTCCTCCTCCGGCACCGGCGGCGCTCAGTCAGCGGGACTCGGGGAAGGGGAAGCGTAGGTATAGAAGAGGGAGGAGAGAGGCTGAGCAGCGGCTCCTCCTCTCACAGCCGGAGGACTTGCTGGGCTTCCGCCATCTTGGTACACCCACAGTACCGGAAGCTCTGCGCACGTCTAGGGGTAACGGCGGCCGTTAGGAGCGGCGCCGGCGGCTATCGCCGCCGCCGCATGTCACAGCAGGCGTGGGGGGGGGGGGGGGGGCGGGAGGGGGAGTCACGTCACTTCCGTTTCATTTTCGTCTCCTTCGCTCCAGTTTTGCCCCATGAGAATAGGTGCCACTAAAGAAGTTTCACTTCAAAAATATACAATTTAAACTTCTAAGTCTTTCTGGTTTGGGAAAGCTGCACTTTATTTTCTACAAGCCATATTCCCTTTACACTATTAAATAGACTTAGAATCCATGCTAAGAATCCCCTCACAACCTTATATGTATTGTTGGAGCACCTTAGAACCCCTATACAGGTTCTGGGTGACCTGTGCATTTACTGGGTATCCCCATTAACCTAGGGACACCTTGACTGTTTCAGGGACACCTCACATCCCTGTGCCCCATTTATTTTTCTGGTCTGTGCTGAAGCAGGGAAAGCTGGCAGTGAGTCACGTAGCTGTTTTCAAGGGGAGATATTGCCGGGACAAGGAGTCCGACCTGATTCCCAGGTACATTTTGGGGTATCCAGCAACTCTGGACCCGACTAGCTTGGCACATTCTGACAAGACTTTCTCTACAAACACCCCCTGGAAACTCATAGCCTAGCAATTTCTGCTTGCTAACAGTCATGGAAGGGTAAAAACACAAAAACTCTTTGTCGCATAATTTTACAGAATGCATGTACAATAGTTAAGTTCAAGAGCTGACATTCTAGAACCCCAAAACATGGATCAGAGATAACCAAATGGGCTTAAACCTTTATTGTGAGCCAGTACAGACTCGGTCTGGCTTACCTGCCTGGTCTCCGTGGAGACCTCAGGATTCGGTGGTCCCAAATGCAGGGGGATGGTGATTTCCTCTGTGGGCAGGAGTACCAAAGGCTCCCCTGCCTGACAAGTGCCCGACTTCGGCTCCTGGTGACCACAGCCACATGAGCATCTTCACTTGCAAAAGAGCAGATGAGGTGTCCTAGGTCATTACAGAGTAGCACCTCGGTATCCAACCCTGGCAAGATGCAGCACCTACATCCCTCACTCCTCGACTGGCACCCCAGTCAAGGAACACCCGGGTGACCTGGATTGACCCAGGTCCCCCATCTGGCATAGTAACCTGCATCCCTTGTCTAGGGAGAAGATCTCCTGGGCTGACCATATCAGTTCGCACCAGGGTAACCGTAGAACTGGAGTCGATCAGGCTGGCCATCTGGTGATCTCCGATGGTCACAGGACGCAAATGCTTCCTCCGGACATCGTTGACCTGCAGCCCGACTGCTGCAACTTGATGTCCATCTGCCTCCTGCTGTGCTGGCTGTAGATTGTGTAGGGACCACTGCATGGGTCCTCAGCTGTACATGTTGGATGACTGCTCGCTTCTCCTCTGTGGGTACGAGTCCCACATGGGCGACCGCCTTTGCCGCTTGGGTACGTTGACCAGAGGGGGGTTGCTGAAATGGTGCAGATCGGGACAATCTGGCTTGATATGCCCGGTCCGGTGGCACTGAGAGCATCTCCGCTCATGCACAAATTCAGTGGTCTTAGCTGCAGTTCCCCCGGCTGGAGGTTTGGGCTTCCAAGTTGGAGTAGGATGAGCAGCCTGGGTTGCCTTGGCTGGGACAGTCCCGACATGGACGAGTGCCCGTTTGGCAAGCTGTGGGTGACTAGTTACATACTTGTCGGCCAGCCTGGCAGCCGCAATGTAGGTCGTGGGTTTCTTTTCAATCACCCACTCTCAGACCTGCGGCGTACATTTCTGCTGGAACTCTTCCTTGAAAATGAGATCCAGCAGTTCCTTGTTCTTGGTGGCCCCACACCCTTCGATCCACTGGGTAACGTACTGGGCTATCCTGCCCACAAATTCTAAGTGAGTGTCCCGGACAGTCTTTTCCCCAGATTCGAACAGTCCCTGATAAGCCTCAGGATTGAGGGCATACCGGTCAAGCAAAATTGCCTTGACATGCTTGTAGTCGTTGTTGTCCACGGGCGGGATTCCCTGAAAAGTCTTCAGGGCTCTGCCGTTTAACAGTGGGGACAGTTGTAGCACCCAGTCTCGGGGTGGGAGACGGAACCGTCTGCACTGGTCCTCAAAGACCTTTAGATAGCGATCGATGTTGTCTGTGCCATCCACAAACTTGGCAAAACTGTGCTGAAACACCCTCTGGGGTCTGGGGTGGTTGGGGTCCCGACGGGGACGGGACATCTGAGTACCTTAGGCAGCCGCGATCAGCTGCAATTTCTGCTAACAGTGGCCCCGACATCCATGGCTATAATGAGAGCTGTCAAATCCGCAGCAGGGACAGCTGCAGCCACCGGGGCTACTGCAGGTGGGACCACGGCTCACCCTCATCCTCTGTGTCCTCTGCGATCTCGATGTTCAGGGGTGCATCTGGAGCTGGAGTAGCCACTGTTGCCTCCATATCCAGAGGGCAAGCCAGTCCGGCTTCGTGTAGCTACAGATCTTTCTCGAGTTGCGTCTTAGCCCGACCGTCTGTCGATAGTCCATAACTCTCACACGAGTCACGTTTCTCAGATGATTCCATTACCTAAACTGTCACGACCGCTGAGACATTTTCGCCTTTGGGCACTA